>NC_056728.1:1009061708-1009361708 GCF_019279795.1 Protopterus annectens
CTTTTTATTTGATACCACTGTTTCTCTTTCCTATTCTAGTTAAGTTCATCCCTTCACCTTTCCACTGTTTGACTGGTAGCTCATCACATCCTTCTATTCTTCCCTTACCCCTTCTGTCCCTCCCCATTTTCTTCTACTTTACACTTCTTACCATGTCTACAAATCTTATGTCCAGCTCCCCTTTCTAGCACATTCCCCTTGTTTTCCATTTTCTGGCACTCACACTCTTCACCTCTGTTACCATAAGTCTTATTACCATTTTTTAGTCTTTTCTGCATATCTTCTTCCAGATTTTCAGAGCATCTGTCCCTACTTTTAGTGCCCAGATGTGTTCTCAGAATGGGTCTACTTCATAACATTGATGCCCAGTTCATTGACTGTCGAAACAGTGAGATGAAAATGCCATAATTTTGCAAGCATGAACTCCCGGAACATCATATATCCTCTCCGGGAAAGTAACTACTTGTCCACCAATGATAAAATCAAAAATGATAGCAAATTACACCCACCAAAGTGGAGGGTTTCACACCCCCCAGCCCCCCATGTGGGGGTCTTCACCCTCACATCCCTGTACTTAAATATACTAACTCCAAGATTGCAATACAGTGGAAAAAGGCAAAGTTCACCATGGTGGCCAAGTGGTTACTTTCCCGGAGAAGGATATATGATGTTCCAGGACTTTGTACTTGTAAAATTATGACGTTTTCTTCTCGCCATTTTGACAGTCGATGACCTGTGGGTTGATGTTTTGAAGGGGACCCTTCAGAAAGTATGCTCCATGCCTTCCTTGTCTATAATGCTCCTCCATTATCTCAAGTCTGTTTATCTTTCCTCATTATAATACTTTCAGTGTGGGATACCATCTGTGCAACAATCTTAACAGCTGATCTCCCACCCCATGCATTTTCTGTATCTTATTTTGGGAACTTTTCTTCATTCAACTTCACCCTTCTTCCTTCATCCACCCTTTACTTATCTCTATTTTCCCCTTAGGTCTTTATAAATTCCCATTTTTCCCATTTCCCATATGAGGCTCTTTTTTCACTTCTCCCTTTTCTTTTCTTTTCCTGTGTTTCTATTTGTTCCCTCTTCTCCAGCTACTATTCTCTCAGTATGATCTATATATGCAACTCCTTTTGTTTTTAACCTGAATACCTGGATTAATTCTCGTAGGGGCCTGAATACTGTCTCCCTGCCCCTTCCCTTGTTACCCCGTTTCCTTCTATGTTTCTTTCCTTTGAAAGTGCTTTATCCTTCTTCCTCCCATATTTCAATTTATTTCTTTATCTTGTCCCCACATCGTATTTCCCCATCTCTTTAGTGCCTCCCCATGCATTATTTTATATTCTTTTATAATTATTTGTTTTAAATAACAATTAACTTTCTGATTTTCTCTTTTGTGACAGCTCCCATGTGCATGCATGGAACTCTGAGAAAAAACAAGAAAAATCAAAACAAAACAAAATCAGCTTAATCTGATTGCCAGGATGTTTTCAAAACAACCTGGAATTAGGCTTACCTGAGCACCAAATGGGTTTGATCGGTAGCAGTCAACATCGACAGAAGAATCGGTTTCACTGGGTAGCTGCATAAAGCAGCAAGGAGCCTTTTCTACTGATTCAGACTACCTCAGGTGACTGAGACAGAGTGAGAAAGGAAGACGAAAGTGGTTAACATGCAAGTGGAGGAACGAGTGGGTAAAGCATGAGGACAAGATTTTGTTTATTATTTTTTTCATATTTTATATATATATATATATATATATATATATATATATATATATATATATATATATAGATCCCTATCAGATCGCCAAAGTTTCAAAACTCCGAAGACCATATGGCCGAGACCATATCTTCAAAATTTTGAAACTCCGAACACTTAGTACTGGGATCACTGTATAGGGTGGAACCTGGGATTTGCCAGTTTCCTCACTGTAATGCAATCTTGGAGTTGGTATATTTAAATGGCAGGGTATGTAGGGTGCAGGGGGGCTTGCTCCCCTGCAAAAACATACTGGTAAGTTATTTTGTTTTATTTTCTTGTGTTTTATTTTTGTTTTGGAGTTTCAAAACTTTGGAGATATGGTCTCAGCCATATGGTCTTCGGGGTTTTGGCGATCTGATACGGATCCATATATATATATATATATATATATATAGACACACACACACACACACACACACACACACACACACACACACACACACACACACACACACACACACACTATCATATTTATCAGTTTTTTCAGGCACCCTGCCTGGTAGTGCCAGCATGTAGGAATGTAGGATGAGGGTAAGTACCTAAAATGTGTGTGAGTGTGATAGTGTGTGTGTGTGTGTGTGTGTGTGTGTGTGTGTGTGTGTGTGTGTGTGTGTGTGTGTGTGTGTGTGTATGTGTGTGCATGTGTTTATATGTATTTATGTACTGGAGAATATACAGTATAAGCTTTGAACTGTCTCTGTATTACATTGTATCATATTTTAGTCTTTTATTTATATGTTTGAGGAGCATATAAGTTCAAAACTATCTCAGAGCTTTTGGTCTTTTTTTGTAAATTAGTGATCTGGCAAAATAAACCAGCACAGAGTACCACTAAAATGTCTGCAATCTTGCAGACTGTCCAGATTTTACCTCAGATTTTTCACCTCTTACTAATATAATTTGTGGGTTTCTGACAAATCATTGATGATGTTTGTAGTGTTGCTTGTATTCAGTCTGAAGAAGTCTGAAGAAGTCTTAAGCAAGAGACAAAAGCACTTACTGGATGTTTGGTTATTTTATTTTATGGTTTTAAACAGTTTTATTAAAAGTTTTCTTGGTTTTCCTACCAGCTGTTTAGTTTTATTTAAATCATTTTATTTAAATCATTGATGATGACTGAAATCATAAAAAAATGACAGCCATTTGAGTTTCAGACCTCATATCCTTCAGAAAATACATGCTAATGCTAAACCAGGTATGTTGTATTTTTTTTTTTAATGTGTGATCTGGTAAATCAATGAGCATTGCAGTCACTAATATTGTTGGGTGTTTTTGCTATGATTCCTTCTGTATGGATTCTGCATGCACTCCCTCTCTCTGTATGGGTTTTATCCATGAGCTTTGATTTCTGACCAGACCCTTCTCATCTCTGGCCATTTGTACCTTTGCTTTCATCCCAAAGCTAGCACCAGATGGTTAAACATAATGTAACTATCTCTCTGTCTGTGGAAGGCAGAAAAGCAGGCACTGTTATCAGACAGGATTTTTATAGCCTCTCATTTGTCTTCTCAGTTTATTGGGGAACTACTGTCTTGTTAGCTGTGATTATCAAGCTTTAGACACAACTTATTTTTCCTTGAAAGAAAAAAAAATAGACATAGATTCGTTCTTTTGTGGTTGTATATATAGATTCATGAAAGCCTACACTAAGTGTACACCTTTCTGAGTGAACAGTCAACATAAGCATAGCTCCAACCACATTCTTCCTCCTAGTTTTAGTCTACCTACATATTTTCTTGCAAGCTTAAATACTAAAGAGGATTCATAAAGATTACCACAATCTGTAGACTATGACTACACTTACCTAGGGAATTCAATAAACTCCATGTATGCTTAGCATGAAGCCTACATGCAGTTTACATTTTTGCAAGATGAGCAACAGCGTTAATCACATATGCATGCCACGTATTGTGCTTACACGACTGCAAGTAAGCTTTCATGGCTCGCAACACCAGAAATCCATGTAAAGAAACATGAATACATTCAGACATGCAGACAAATTTACCTACGGATTAACTTGCTCTGCGAGATTGCACAGACAGCCACAATGGCTACCAAAGCTAAAATTAGGGCAATGATTACAGTACTAACATGTTATAGAAAAGTGTAATCAATGCAAAGCACAGTGCAACCATGTTTTTGGCATAGTGAAATAAAGATTTGGTGGTGATCATCAAGTGTACATAGACTACGTTATAAATACACTAGTCTGGTGAAGTGTGTGTATTGAAACAGACATGAATGGTAGGAATAATGAAAGGGGAAAAGGACAAGTGAAACATGGTGATGCACACTAGATAAGGGTATTTCAATGTACGTACACCCCAAAGACAAGATAGTTATTGAATGAACAGTAATCACATAAGCACATAATACAGCGCATAATACTTTTTACACCTCATGTGTGGGTATATTCATGTCATCATACAGTTATTGTATATTATGTGACTGTCAGACAAGGTCACATATCAATGGATATGACTGCTTGTGATATTAGCACCTTGACATGATCACTGGAGAAGACATTTATCAAGAACAGTATATACACTAGGGGGTATGTGTGTATTGTGAAGATGTGCAAAATGAGTTGCTTGAATATGAATGTAATATCAGCATAGGTCTCAACCAATTGGGACACATAGCAACAGGCTCGTGGACAAAAGAAGACAAAAGCATGCACAGTCATGCACAGTCACGGACAACATCAGAATAATACCACCATTAATCTGTGTCACTGACATAAAATATGTTATTGTGAGTTATTATACATGTTTTGCATGAACACACATTTACAACTGTAATGACTTGTCAGTGATCTGTAAGGTGAATTGACCACACATTTCACAAAAAATTGCCACTTTCTGGAGGTGTTAAAAGAAACACTGTTACACCTGTAGTTTAAATTATGAGTAATCCTGTCTAGCTGAGAGGTTTGCATGACACAAATCCTCACTTGCATGAATGTAATCCATGCCATCAATGCTGTTAATCAGCTATGTATTTAATGGGTACATCACAGGAAGCTATATCACACAGGCATCTTGTAGAACACCTTGAAGGGAAGTCTACACTGTCAACGCCTAATGGTTATGCAAAGAATACTTATGCATGAAAAAAAAAGATGCGTGGAAACTCACTGTGGCAAAAGTGATACACTTGAGTAAATCATCCCTAGAAGATGTGTGGTAACGTACATGCAAAAAGGTACACCCAATTACTGGTGTGAGGAGGACTGAGAACAATGGGACTATAATTTCCTTTGATGTGAATGGCCTGTCCATACTCAGGGTATGTGCTACATCCAAAGGATTTGTCACCACTGTGAGCACATGCTAATGGAAGTTCCACTTGCTATCTACCTGAGCACCCATGTTATGTACCACTTGGTCTGCTCATAGGGGTGTGCTGTCTATATTGTAATTAGCTTGTATATTTGCTTTCAAAAAAAAAACTAGTCATGCTTTTTATTCATCTAGTGTGTTTGCATGATTCTAGAAACAATCAATCATTTGTGTGTGATAATACTTTCTGCAGTATATTAGTAGCGTTATTGGTTTTAATGATTGTCCACAATGTGCAGTCATCCACAAATTTGGTTTGACAAAGTATGTGCAAGTTTGTCTTGGATGATGAGACTAAAATGCTGAACAGGAAAGGGACTGGCTTCAGAACTCTGAGGTATGGACCTCTTCACTGGACTCTAGCCAGAGGTGACTTTACACACCTTGATATTACCTTGTGTCCTGTGTGTGATCCATTGGTTTACCCACTTGGTGAAGTAGGTGTTTATGCTCACTTGAGACAGTTTCTCTATAACATCTGAGTGTAGATTTGTGTCAAATGCCTTGTCCAGTTCAAGTAATGTGGCATAACAGTCTTTTCCTCATACATGTCCTTGGTGACCTTCTTGAGGATGTCAGCCTGAGTTAACAGACATAATGTAGCCTTAACAAATCATAAATGGGTTTGGTGCACAGCTGGGAGAATACCTGTGTCCTTTTTGATAAGGTTCATGCAAGTTGTTGGTCTGTCTTACAGATGAGAAGAGTCAGGATTATGGATCTATAAGTCGCTGCATCATGTGATGCCCCCCCTGTTCAGATGGAAGACTGTTGCTCTACACCCTTCTGCCAGAACACAGTCTGTCTGGAGGCTGTATTTAAGTAGGGATCCAACTGTGTCTGATAGGTCAGATTTGAAGTCATTGTATAAGCAACCTGGGATGTTGTCAGGGTTCACTGATTTTGTGTTTTTAGCCTTAGAGAGCACACAGATAAGCTGCTCTCCTGACCAAATAAACTGAGTGTTTGCATATCTACTTTGACTAATGGCCACTGGGGATGGGGGGGGGGTGAAGTGTGAGACAAAGTGTCATTTAGCACATTATCTATTTTTTTTCCAGATGAGTATGGCTGTTGGCATACACAAACAACTTTGTGCTTAGTTGTGCATTCCCCTTAACATTTCATACTTATTTAAATAACTGATTTGTGACAACACCTTGAAATAGAACCTTGGTTATTCACAGTCATACAACTCGAGTCATACAACTCTACCAATGTCAAGTAATTACATCAATTGCACAACATATGTCTACATGTTTTTCATTGGAAAGCTGAGTTTGAATGCCCTGATGCCATATAAGGACACTTTACAAATGAGTTGGTTGTGGCTCATGCAGAGCATTTACTGACACAAATGCCGATAGTCACACAATGGTGCTTCTGACTACCTCAATAACCCTTGAGAATATCAAATTGCACATATATTGAATTCTGCAAGGTTGCAATTGAATCAAAACATGATATTTTTTGTGTATCACAGCATTACAACATATGGATAAAACAAGACGTATGTATCCATGTAATCAGTATGAAATTTTATTGATGTCTGTCACAGAGCATTTAATGATGGTAAGCATACACATGCACACCTGTGCCATACTGCAAGTGTCACTGTGATGGCTGAATGAGAACTGCATAGAATGTTGATCTGTTCCACTACAAAAACACATGCCTTACTAAGCCAACGATATAAATAGTATCATCCCATGTCAACAGTTCTCAAGAGGCATATTACTACAGCTGTTATAGAAGGAACATGTAATCAAATGTCAACAACAACCATTAATACATTACCTCACATCACAGATTGTAATACCCTGTTGTAGGTCTACTGTACATCCACACCTCAACATAGCACATGATGATGATCACAACATTGACATGTGAAATTTTCATAGGACATTACTAAGTTAATGGCCAACATCATATAAAATCTTAGCTATTATTATACCATTTTAAACCAAACTCTATATCTATATAATGGAAAATAGTAAGGCAGAGGCTTATGGAAAGTGTCTTCTTCATGATGTGTGTGTATGCATCGTTGACACGAGGGGATCCTCCACTCCTCTGCAGGAAGGATGTCATGTGGCCAGAGGGAAAATGGAGATGCTGGATGTATATGTCTATGTTAAAAGGTTCTCCTACATGGTAGTGAAATGAAAAGCAATTCAAAAGATCATACAATGGCCCTGATGTACTATCAAACACACACACACACACACTCACACATGCACACACACACACACACACACACACACACACACACACACACACACACACACACACACACACACACACACACACAGCAGTAGACTGGGTCTGATTTGAACATTACACCTGTGTAGGTATAGAAGATGAATGCCATGCAATGTAACACTAGCACCACCAAATATGTCTGACTTTAACACTGTCAAGTTGCACTTTAATGAGTATGATGGCATCATTGCATGTTTTGAAGGACATGTTGGGAGGAGTGTCTGACATGGATGTGGATTCACATCTCGGTATAAAATTGACTCAAGTTGCCTACTGTCAAATTAGAACCCCATAAACCTCTCAGTACAGAAGCTGAAGAACACAGCACCTAATGTTAATGCCACAGCACAAGTTTGATTTGAATGCTGTCAGAGTGCAATTTATACAGGATTGCATCATCAGTGTATGTTATAAGAAGATATTTGGAGGAGTTTCTCACATAGCTGTAGACCCACATGCCTTTCTAAAATTGTCATCATACTGTTTGCTGAATGCACACACACACACACACACACACACACACACACACACACACACACACACACACACACACACACACACACACACACACACACACACACACATACACATCAATTGACCACAGTGAAAACATAACCTCTCCTTAATTATTTACAATGCACAGTACTTAACACAAGCAACACACATGTCTGGCTTTTATAGTATCAGATAACACTTTATAGCTGACAACATCAACAGTGTCTGGTGAAAAGAAGCTGGCAGTTGGAATGTCTCACATGCTGTTCTGAAATGGTTTCTAGAATGCAAAATAACTGAATATGAACACACACATACACACACACACACACACACACACACACACACACACACACACACACACACACACACACACACACACACACACACACACACACACACTCAGCTGTTGAGCACATTAAGACTAGAACCCTGCCCTAACTTTGTATAGAACATATTACTTAATGCAAGCACCATAACAGAAGTATGGCTTGCATAGTGTCAGACATTTTATAGCTGATGACATCAGCAGTGCATGTTTGTGAGGAGATGTTGGGAGGTCTGTATGAAATGGCTGTGTAGACATGTATGACTGTCAAAATGTTTGTTCTACAGGTGACTTGATTGCTGACAGTAGGACACAGACTCATAATCTTTTGACTGCACACACACACACACACACACACACACACACACACACACACACACACACACACACACACACACACACACACACACCAGTTGACCGCAATGAAATTAGCCCCCCTACCTAACTAGTTACACAAGCTGGAGAACTCAGTACTTAACACAAGTGCCATGGCATAAGTTAGACTTTTATACTCCTGCACAATTTATAGTGGATGACAGCATCATTGCATGTTTGGGTGAAGATGTTGTGAGGCCTGTATGAAATGGCTGTGTAGGCATGTACAACTGTCAAAATATTAGTTCTCCATCGGACTGGACTGATGATAATAGGATACAGACTCGTACTCTTCTGAATACACAGATACACACACCAGTTAACTGCAGTGAGATTAGAAACCCCTACCTAACTAGTTACACAATATGGAAAACTAAGCACTTAATGCAAGCTCAACAGCACACATCTGACTTTTACACTGCTGCTTGACAATTTACAGCAGAAGGAATCATTGTATGTTTGGGAGAAGATGTTGGGAGACCCATATGAAATGGCTGACTAGTCATGTATGACAGCCACAATATTTGTTTTGCATGGGACTGGATCAATGACAATAGAATACAGACTGATGTCCATCTGACTATTCACACACACACACACACTTGCACATATATACAGACACACACATAATGTGGCTGTTGTGGTAAGTTAACCCACATCTATCTATTTTGCTCCCATTTGCAGAACATAGTAGTTAATAATCTCACCATTCCCAAAGTATACTTTTGCCTTTTCATACTGGTCTTTATAGATGATGAAATCATTATATAACGTGGGTAACATATCCTGTTATGAGTGTGGTGTGCAAAGTGTGGAATATGGATTTTCTGTTGTGGTTCCAATGTCCAGGTATACTTTGAAAGAGAGCTTCTCAAACTAGATGCAATAAGCTGTCAGGAATACATGTTGCAGAACTGAGACATATGTACCTGTCTTTCAATATGTTGTGTACATTACACACTTATAGTCACACACACACATGCACATGTGCACACACACACACACACACACACACACACACACACACACACACACACACACACACACACACACACACACACACACAGTGTGTGCATGTGTTCATACTTGTGATTAATTGATGTTCATGTTAAGACATGAAAATCTCAGTCTCTGTTATGAGTATAAATCTTTAGGTGATGTAACAGCACAGTTATGCTATTTATTTTTGTAGAGTATTTGACATTTGTGAACTACTACTGACATATCTATTTTCATGTCCATGGATGCAGGGCTCACATGAGTCTGAGTAAATATGTGTTCAGTCACGAAGAAGTTCCTTCCCTTTCTTTTGCATTTTTAGACAGATTATAATGGGATGAAGACTAAATGGGCAGTAAATGTAGTAATATGTGTCAGTCAGCTCTTTATATAGTGCACCATTGAGCATTTGGTTTGAGCAATCGATAGCAAAGTGTTTGCACATGTGACATTCACATTTAATGAATAAAACTTGAACTTGAGAAGTGTTTATCCATGTAGTCTGTGGCAGAAATAACTGACAGACAGTATGATGTTTATACTGTAGTTTATTTTGGAAATGTGCCATAACTTTTATGGCATTAAGTACTATTGTTATTTGGAAAAAGGTGATTGTTTTATTGGTTTGCCTTCCTCTGCTCAAATACACTAAATAATATGGCATGGCAGTCAGCACTTTGGACAGTAGTGACTGTAAGAAAAATACCTACTGAGCTTTCTTTATGGCAGCAGGTATAAGAACAGTGAGCTTGTATTTTGAGGACAGATGACACACGGTCTAATTTTTACACATGTTGTCAGGGAGGCATTACATACATAAATGTGAGATTTTCTGCAAATGTTGGAGGCAATTAGTACAGTGGAGTATTGCATAAAATCAATTGATTTGTGTCAACAGTACACACAGAGATTTGCATTTTTATATATTTGGCAGTCTAAATAAATGTTAGAGTAAATGTGTAATATTGGTGCCTTTACTCTACTGCAATTGTGTGTTCCTTTAATGCAGCAAGTTTAAGCAGCAAAAAAAGACAGAGACAAGAATAGTGAGGGACACAAAACATTGCGGGGCACCATGACTGGGGATAGGCAGGGGACATCAGAGACCCATGCCAGACAAGCATGGGGACAGTGAGAATCTAGTTCTCACCCTCAGAACTGTCATCACTGTCCCCTTCCTCAGCTTCCTGTTGGAGTGCTTGATGTTTTTGCTTTCTCAGCATTCTAACAAGCATCTTCTCCATACGGCTGAGGCATGCAACAATGATACCTTCTACAACCTCATGCACCATGCCTGGAAGCTGCTGGTGGGTGACAAAATCCCCACCTCCACTAATTCTCCTGGAGGGTACCACTGCACCAGCTGCTGGGGTAATGCTACCTGATGTTGAGGACCCAGGTAATGCAGGGGCTGCAGAGGTAGTACTGCCAGGTTGGGTCCCAGATGTGCTAGGCATTGGTGTGGCAGGTGTTGGAGGGGTGGCAGGCTGAGATGCACTGGTTGGCCTACCTCCCTGTGCTGAAAATCATTTTGTCATTTGTCAGAAAATTGTGACATCAGAACATTGTGATCACATATATAAATATAAAAAAGTGAGATAAGGGGTGGGGTAAGAGAAAAAAAAAGGAAACAGATAATTAGAACCATCATATGTCACATACAATAAATTATTACAATAGAAATATATTTTTACTTTTACGTTAACTATATTTTTAAAAACTACAAACAAGGACTGAGAATTGTTCCAAGTAATCCCTGAAATATGCAAAGATTGCACGGGTCTATATTACAATGCCGAAACCTCACATACGCAAATCCCGATAGGCCGACACATAAACAGCGAACTGCAAAAACATCGAACTTCTATGAGCGCGAAATTCAAAATATTGAGTTGCCATAGTTGTCTACACCATGTTTAATAAAGTAAAACATCAGTAGGATATTCCCTTATCTGATATAGCTCACTAACATAAATGTGCAATAGTTACTGACCTTAGGGTTAGAGTGCTGGTTAAGGTAAGTGCATATATAGTAATACTTTCAACCTACACCTTAAGGTTAGAAGTAGGGTACTTGGGTGTTGTTTGTTTATATTCACATACTTCCTGCATTGGCAGGGTATTGCATGTTAATTAAAATATATTTTGCAAGTTTTAACAGTATTTAGCACATTTAGCAGCACCTATCCTTTATTGGTGCACAATGTATGATGTTTGCATTATGTGTTCCATAGCTTTCTTAATTGAATAAGTCCAGTCTTGCCTATAGCTTTTGCTGCTTGACAGAGTTACATCATAGACAGCATTTGGCCAAGTATGACAGTTTGTTTTTCTGTTTTTTGCTCATTTAGTGGTTTGTCTTTAACATACTTTGGGATGTATGTGTCGCCCAAAGCACATTAGCTCTTACTGTGTTTCTTTCAGCTAATATAGACCTCATTGCACATATGCTTTTACAAATAATACAGAATAAGTTAACATGGCCTTTATTGATATTTTTTAATTATTTTACTATAGATCAGTTACCTGTGGGATTTGAACCCTCAACATCTGAATACACTATTACAATGGACTTTTACAATTACTTCGAACTGCAAGTGTGCATGCTTGATTTTACAGTTATGATATGCATGCTTAATTTGCTACCAATGTATAGAAGAGCAATGCTTTTAATAAAATAATAATTAATTTGTGCTGCATAATTACCCCTTGCCTCTCTCAGTCTTTCTAAATGTTCAGCATGGGTTTCCCTGTTCACTGAAATCTCCTGGGCAGCTGTAAAATAAAAAGGACAAAAAAAGAGAAGAACATTATGCGTACCATTCTTGGCTATCTCCAGCTTTGTATATAATTTCAGGTATCTTTATCTAACTACTTACACAACTGTAGGATGTCAGCAGTCCTAAACTCATCTAGCCACTGGTTGAGTTATGCAGCTTGTACCTTTTCAGGTCATTGCAATGGTGCCTGCATTGCACTCAAGTACGTGGAATGTCAGTCGCACTGGAGACAGCCTCAGCAAGACTATTCAAAGTCTCTGATTTATATTGAGACCCAGTATAGTCCCCCTGCAAAAGCCTATGGCTGTGGCTCCTTACAAGAATTCCAGTGAATATTCTGGACTCCTCTACACCCCTATCTGTGAGCCCCAAATGAGGAACCTTCCTTCTTAGCTTCTGCATGTCCATGCAGGTCAGACAGCAACAGTTAAATTGTTTTAGTGGCAATTCATGATATCTAATTTTAGAGCTAGTGAGTAACCTTACACAGTGATGCCAACCACATTTACATGATGTTAAGAGAAAAGCAACATTACCAAATGGAGATGAAGGCAGTTTATGAAATAGGAAGGCTAATGTGACAGTTGGTATTAATTTTTGGTTTGGATTCTGCTGTACCTGTTAGATGGCTTAACTTTTCAGACCTGTATTTGAGGTATAAATTTTATGACCTGAGACATATTTCCTGTGGCTTTACACCCTGATAAAAGCAATTTGTACAATGTGGGATTCAAACCTATGTAAAATAGAGAATACATATTGTCCTTCATATGTGTTTTTTCCTCCTTGCTACAGAAGAAGTGTTTGTTAGCCATGCTCATTAATTATATATACACATGAAAGAGTGAGTGGTAATCATGTATGTGTGTGATCTGATAATATCTTAGTTTATACATTCATGAGTATCTGACTATCACTGAAGTATGAAGTCCATCCCAGGGCAGAAAAGACACCTTTAATTACAGAAATGTAATTGTCAGTATATCCTCAGTCACACATACAATTCATATGATATCCACTGGTATACATAGCTATTGTTATGTGTAATTATCTGTTCTTTATTTTTAAAAATTGAGTTGAATCGCATTATAAAATCTGGAGTGTGCTAGATTAGAATGCTGGCTCACCTGTACTGGGGCCATGAACTTACACCTGCTGCCACAGGGAAGGCTGGACAACAGGTGTATTTTTTACAGTCATTACTGCACAGAGTGCTTATTGATACTGAGGACTTGTTTGTCAGACATGCTCATTAGTTATATATACACATTAAAGAGTTGAGTGGATAACCATGTATGTCTGTGACATGAAATTGTTAATGGTATAACCATGATTCTACTGATACCCACAGTTAGTCATATAATATGTATGCTCAAACCACCTGCTATACATAGTTATTTTTATGTAGAATTATTTTTATATTGCTAATTTGTATCTAAATTACAGTGGACCAGCATTAGTAATATTTGGACCCTGCTGGGTTAGAACCGTGCCTCACCTGTATCATGGCCATTAACTTACATCTGTTGCCACTGGGAAAGCCAGGCAGCAAATGCAATTTTTACCCTCATTACTGTGTATGAGTGCTGGCTACCATGCAACGTCACTTAGCGTGTTTATGTGATGGAAGGCAAAAGGTGTAACAATGTATCTTTATTGAAACTGACAATGTCTGCTTATTATCTGCAGCATTACACAATGTTTGTGCAGAAGTGAGCAATGGTCAAACGAGAGAGACAAAACTCAACACAGGTTCATAGGTTCATAGGTAGGTACTAGGCTATCGGCCCAAGGGCCTATGTAAGCCTAGCCAGCAAGGTACCGTAGCTTACGCCACCCAAGAAAGTTATTTTCCTGTGCCACTATTATTGTAAAAAGTGTTTATTAGTTTTCATCATCAAAAGATGAATGTGGGACTTGAACCATGATGTAAATACCCTGTATGCTGTGTGTGTCATCATGTTTACCAGGTGTGCTACACAAACAGCTGAGTAACAGCTGTCGTTATCATAAAAGCAACTTATCTGTTTCACCGTATTTGTGCTAAGCAGCACTCTGCGCAAATATTAAGATTTGGAAAAAAACAACATAAGCAACATTACAAAATACATTTAACACACTTTGCATATTTTGACACAACTCTGGATTTGAACTATCATACCAAGGAACCTATAAAACACACCAGGAGTGTCCAGCCTCAGTTTGTCACAGAAACAACTTTGGAGCAGGAAAGCAAATCATGTGCATATAAGCAATTCCCATTTCATCCACAGTATTAACAAGACATACACACATGTACACTCTCATTTGTTTGTACATGTGTGGCTTACATATTTGGTGCGATGAGTGATCACACAACCATTTGGTTGTCAGCATCAATGCAGCCCTTTTTCCTCTTTGTATTGTGTTCATTATTCTTTATAGGTTCATAGGTTACTACTAGGCTAACTGCCCTCATGGGCCATTTTAAGCCTAGCCAATTACCCCATGTGAGAATCAAACCCTGCACCTTGTGTCTATAAGGTAAACACCTTAACAATTATGCCAACTTCCCAACTAGTTATGTGTGCTGTACTCTCAGTCATGCAGTCTATAGTGCATTTTGTATTGTATCATTGCCCTTTAAATGTATAATAACAACATGTGACAGCAAAAAACAGTTTTCAGCAAAGGCAGGAGACTTTGGCTATTAGTGAACAAAAATTAAAAATGTGTGCTGTTTACTTCCATTTAAAAGGTTGATAAAGTTAGTTCTACACTTTGTAGGTGTATCCTGGGTGACACACCCAATGCAGGTAAGGTAGTCTGAATTGCTGTTGTGTATTCCTTTTTCCTCCAACTAATCATTCACAGTTGCAATCCATTAGCAAAAAACAGTGAGGTATTGCCTACACTATGTTTACACCTGCTACACATAGTCAAAAGTTTGGGATGCAGCAATTCTAATGCGTCATACCTCATTTGCATCTTCAACTTGCAAAGAGGCCTGAATCTACACTATAAAAAGGTAATTGTGTAGTTAGGGAACTTGAAGGTGAGGAGACTTGTGTATTTGGAGAAAACAGAATATTGTTATTCCTTTTGATTTAGCTGCAGAGAAGGCTTCTAATTTTCCAAAGGTATGATTGTATTTTTTCAAGTACATTCTAGATTTTGTAACATGTTAGAAAGCAAAATGTATATATTTATTAGAAAATTGAACTTTTATCTGTATGTACTTCTTATAGCTCACTTTTGGCATGGGCATGCTTGGCAGGCATTTACATTTCTCAGACAGACAGGTAAATAATTTTTATTACAGGTGTTATTGCTAAAACTGGTTATCTTACAATCTTCTATTTTATTGCAGGGAAATATAATTTACTATGTCAATGACACACGATGTTATGGTTCTAAGATGGCCCATAGACACCTCCAAGGAAGTGGTGGGCACCGTGAGGGGTGACTGGCAATCATATAAAATTGAAGTTTGTGTTGTAATGTGTGCACATTGTGAGAATTGTGTTGAAAGCATATACAACAATTGAATTATGTGGCTTTCCTTGGTTTGTACACTTTCATTTGTTTGTTGTTTTGGAGGTGGGGGGACAGCTACCATTTCTGTATTGACACAACAAATGTGTTTCAAGAGGTTTGCTCTTGAAAATGTGTAGTCATCCTGTTATATCTGTGGGAAACAATACATTACTAAAGTGGTATTCCTTGTTTTGGAGTAAACATTGGTTTGTATGTCAGTGTGATATGGTACAACTACATAACCTTTAATTTTAATAACCAAAATGTATCTCCAGTGCTTAATGTTGAAAATATATGTGTATATGAGCAGGAATTTACTTATGTGATATTTATATGTCATATACTTCCGTTTTATGTCACCTAGGATTATGGCACCCAAACATCCCAATCCCCACAGACCCTCTTTCAGTGATTCTGAGAATGATGTAATTGTCCAAACATTTAGGCGGTACTGTACCTTTCTGCTTGAGAGAGGATGCGGGGATATGGCTGATAGAATGCAGATTTGGAACCAATAGGTGCCAGACCATGGGTGAATTTCTGATTCCTTGACAAAACCAGTTTAGGTGGGATCCAGTGTCTGCAGATTTCCTATGTCATTATTAATCATTTCCATAATAATTCTTTCCATGGTGCTTTGCATATGAGACTAGTCAAGCTTATGGGTGTGTAGTGTCCAGAGTTTGTGTTACTTTAAACCATGTCTTGGTAATTATACGAACATCTGCATTCCCCAAGGTGAGGACAGCTTGGGAGGAGGTTGAGGGTGGGGGGAGTAGAGTTTCTTCTTTATGCTCCTTGCATTGAGTAGTAACTCTTTTAGATTTTTCATGTTTTTTTTTTTTTTTGCTGTGTTGGAAGTTTTGTCACTTTGGCATTACCCAGAAAAGATACAATTGGTGAGGACAGTTTTTTTTAGTCAATATATGAAAGCCTAGAAGGAGACAGGTGCAGACCATCTCTGACAAAGCAGCAGGGTCTGTTGACCACATCCTCCCATGCTAACAAATATTATACCCCTTTGGAGTGATACCAAAAACTGAGTCAATTATTAAAGTCAATCATTTTCTGTTCATATTGTGGTATCACCCTTGGAGAAGGTAGAATGATGCTCAGTGCTAGGCTGATACCAGCCTGGGCCACATAATCCAAGAGCTCCCCCTTGTCTATCTTCATATAGTCCAGGCAAGTACATCTCAGGTCATTTACACTCACATGGACTATGACAGAGTCATATTGGTACTTGTGATTTAATGACCTGATGGCATGCTTGACTTGGTGGATTTTGGTCCCCTATACTTAGCTGACTGTGATTCTCTTCTGGTTTAGCCTGGTGAGTGGGGCATCAGTGTGTCTCATAATGTTGTCTCCTATAAATAAAATGTTAGGTTCTGTGATGGGGTGCCTTACGGGGTAAGAAGTTGACACACTGTGGATGCGTTAGTATTTATATTGTTTGGTGTTGTTTTGGCTGAGTGGTCTAGAGTTTGCTGAAGATGCTTTTTTAGAGTACAGTGTCTAGGAGGTCTTTGTGGTTTTGAAAGACTACATTTAACATCCTCAGCATATGTGGGTCTATGTGTCTTGTCCTAGTTATACAAGGAGGGTCTAATGTGTGTGTGTATGTGTTAATGACAACTTGTTTGGTATTATAGGTGCTTGTTATGTGAGAGCCTTACCTCCAGTAACATTGTATAGCTACATCTATCACTTAACATATCCACTTGGAGAATAAGATGGTTATCAGTGTATAAGAGGCAATTGCTGCATTGCCACAGGATGCATCTCCACCAGGCTAGCTACAGAGATAGCAGGAATGTGCATCCCCATGGCTATGGATCCTTATTATATGTTCTGGAAGGGGCTGGTGACAGACAAGTTTACAGCTGGCAGCTTGGTTGCTGTGGGAGTGTAGATTCTGATCAAAACTGCCTAAGAATAAGCTTGAGGAAAATTAGCTGCTCTTTTGTCCAGCTAAGTACTGAGGAATGTACAGGGATAGTTTTAAAGGTAAAATTTCAGTTCTAGGTGCCCGTGTCTACACTGGGCACTGCTAACCACCGTTACACAATGAGCAGCATCGCATAAATTTGACTACTTTATATAGGCACAGAAAGTCTTAGAGCAAACAACCGACCCCTCAACCAGTCACCGAAACACTATCTTGGGTTTCAAGCAGTAAATCTGAGCTCTGAAGGGACTTTTTTCCCTCTACTGACGCAAGAAAGCAGATCAAAGACTTCTTAAAATAAGAACACTGTCTGAGTGCCCAAAAACATGAAAGTAGCCTAATTACAACTAATAAATCAAACAGAAGTACAACAACAAACAGTAACAGCTAAAGCAGTAGAGTGCAGCAAGAAACACAGCAAATAAGCACATATATCAGAGCAGCACAACTAACAAACAACTGAAAGTGTAATTAAGAACTACAGTTTTAGATATTCAGATCTGTACGGATATGGATTCAGCACAATAGTCAGATGCAGTGGTAACAGTAAATAATAAACTTTAAAATGTAGAATTCAAGTGCAAAACTCTATAACATATGAGATGTGAATCAGCAAAGAAGTGGGATAGAAATGGAGGTATATGAAGCAGTCACTGAAAAAAAAGAAACTGACATGAGTGATAAATACTCCATAATTTCTGGTTCACATGAAATATGAGATTTCATAATTTCTGTCCCCTTTCTCTCAAATTACAAATAATAATATAAATAATATAAATGAAAAAAAAACAAAACAAACAAAAAAAAAATAACTGCAACATAAAGTCAAATTATAGTAATTCAAAATAGTTTGTACTACAGCAATCTCCAGCACATACCCTTTAAACAGAAACATGATGTGCATGCCATCGTGTTGTTCATACTGGGGAAGCTGCAACTAGTGAGTCAAACGTTACAGCATTTAGTAGACACAGATTCAACCAATTGCCTACACACACACACACACACACACACACACACACACACACACACACACACACACACACACACACACACACACACACACACGCAAGCACCCACGCACGCACTCACTCGAACACACGCACACACGCACACACACTATACACAGACATACAGGATTCTTGATAACGTTATAGTAGATGTTGATGATTATTGCATCCTCTCCAGATTAGAGCTCTTTTACTTTTAATGAAGTTTCACAATATTAAAACACTGTAATGCATGATTATACATTGTCAGTACTCAAATCATAAACATTGGTAGGTCTTGATATAAAGAAAACATTTGACAGAGTCAGATGGGAATTTATGAGTAGGACAATAGAAGCATTTGCATTCCTTGATAGAGTAATCAAGTTAATAAAGAGGATATATGAAGGGGTTAGAGGTAGGAATTAAGCTGACAGGATTCCTCTCTGACAGCCTGGATTTGGAAATAGGAACTAGCTAAGGATACCTTCTTTCTCTTTTGTTATTTGCTTTATATTTCGAGCCTTTTGGCAAATATTACAAGGACCTCACAAATTCAAGGATATAACTGGTATGTCACTCCAGAAATGTTAGCTTTATTTGAGGGTAATATTATTTTGCACTTGATAAATTAAAAAAAAGCCATTTTAGTATTTTGGGGCATTTTGTTCATTTCAGGTTCTCAATTTTATGAAGATAAAACAATGGTTATAGTGACAAACCATGTACCCACAAGTGAACTGGTTCAGATACCTATGTTTATGGGGACATGATATAAGGAAGTACTGAAGTGCGTAGATTAAAAAATTGATGCTGTTATAGCAGGTAAAAACATGTAGGAAAAGTCTAAACAAAGGTGATACAAAACTGAGAAAGTTGATTGTGGATATGGATAGTAAGATTCAAGTAGTGAAAATATTTTAGTCCCTTTTATTTTACAGCGGGCCACACATTTTTTATCAATGAGAGGAGAATTTGTAGGTTATAATAATAAAGTTGAAGAAATTTATTTGGGATGGAGAGAGAGCAAGAAGTAAATAGGATAAGTACACTCTCCCTATAGAACAAAGGGGTTCAGATTACCTGATCCGAAGGGATACTTTAGAACTATGCAGTAATAACAGAAGCAGAAGCTTATAAAGCCAAAAAGTGATGATGGCGATGATGACGACAAGGAGGTTTAGTTTGAGAAATAAGAAAAGACTAGAACTTTGGATGCAGCTCCTTAAGTAGAATAACAACAATAGCATATTGATAAAGTATTCTAAGAACTAAGACAATGCAGAAATGGAGAAACAAGATTTTTACCAATATGGATGACTGGAAGTACAGTTACTCAGCTTCTAGTGTGCTATAATTGCTGTCAAATCTTCATCTTCACTAAGAGTGCTGCAGAAAATCTGGCTTTGAGCTAAAGCTGTTACAACATCTTTTGTTCTACAATAGTAGCAGCTTATGTGCTATAGGATCCCTCTCTGTGATTAACTCTGATGTCACAATGGTAAAGCTGTCTTCACAATACATTTATGTAAACAAGCATATTCTATATGGTACTGCTGGTTTTATTTTACATGCAGAACATAAAAAGGCAACCAAATCAGTCATTTTATAATCAATATGTCACCTAGTATGTAAGAAAAAAGTATGCAGTTTCTAAGCTAGGTACAACTTGAGGCTCAAAAGAGTCACAGTGTCTCTTTAAAAACTCAAATAAGTAATAATTCAGGAACTCTTCTGTTTACACTTGGAGAAGAATGTCAAGCAATTCCGGTTGCACCTATGAAATATGAGCACTGTAGTGGGTAGAGAGTTAACAAAAGATCAGGCATTATTTAGAAATAAGATGGTTGATAGGTAATGTTAGATATAATCCATTCCTTATCAGATACCCTGGGTGGTACACCAGGTGTCCTGTCACACAAGCAGAATGAAAGGGAGAAAAATGACTTGGTACGAGAAAATGTTTAACTAGCTTAGTAAACAGTGCAAGACTCCAGCATGAAAGTTTTATTTTGTGATTAGTTTTCTGCTGTTGGATGAATTTTTCCAAAGTTTCTGGTTATTCTGATTCATTCCTTATGAAAGTAGCTCATATTCTCATATTTGATTGCATCTAATTTTAATTATGTAGTGTTTGCTTTTCTGTTTGTTAATCAGTTGAGCAGACTATTCCAGAGATGTATTTGGACCGAGGAGCATAACAGGCTGCACATATTCACATTTAAAGTAATGCAGGCTGTCAGACTGCTACTAACTGTGCCTTATTTCATCAGCTGAAGCTTAATGTTACAGCAGTCTGATGCATAAAATATACTTCTCTAGGTGACAGTGTCACCAGAGTACAATTAAATGTCTTCTCAAAAGGTACTGCATGCAGATTGCCTGGGACATCTGAGGTCAAAGATATGATGCTGATGCTGAAGGAGCTCTCTTTTAGTTTGCTAGTTATTCTTTAAATGTTGCTCCCTGACAATTATGATGCATCCTTGGTGACCAGTTAAGCAGGAATATATGTCTCAAATGGTTTGGCATGTTATAATAAAACTTTCTGAAGAAAATAGTTTATGTAATTATTCTTAAATGCATTTTGTGGATGTACATAGTTACAAAGTTAAGAGCTGCATGTTACAGTTTGCATGTCTGCTCAGTGTAAACAGTTTGTATGTCAGTTGTATGTTTTCTGACATTTTCTTGCATACGTAAAAGGCATAACTATCAGCTTATTATCACAAGTTATTTACATTGTGCCGGCAGTCTCAGCATATAGCATTCTGAAACATTGAAATGGTATTGGGGAATGTGGCTACTGGATGTTAATTTTCAGATTCTAAGTGAACTTAAAGGTATATAACTAGCTAGCAGCCTGAATAAAACATCTCCACATGTGTAGCAATAGTTGTGGATATACTAACTTCATTTATAACTTACTGGCTGCTAAGCTATTTCCACTTGAATCTATCTTCATCCTGCAACAGAGGCTGACTTACCATGAATGCCATAAACTTAGTCAGTGCCAGCAAATATCACTTCCAGAGCAAGTGACTTCCTTTCTACACATGTTGCATTACTGATTCAAGTATAAGGAAAACATTGGGAAAAAAATGCTACCTCTTCCATGCACTAATTATCATGGAAATTGAAAGGATCATCACAGAAAATCCTGTGACTATGAACAAGAGTCAGAAACTATGTAAAATAAATGACGTAAAAATTATTTTTGACTAGGAACTGAACACTTTTCACACAAAGGGCATAGTTTGGGAAGACAGTCTTTTGTTTGGCTCATTGGTATAGAGGGATGAAGCCCTGATGGATTGATTAACAGCTTGGACCTGGCAAAGCTGATAATAGTGAAGACAGGAATGCTGAGGCATTGCCTGTTTGTCAGTCTCAAGGGACAGAGTGGTGGGGCCTTGTTGGGGAGACGACAAAAGGGCTTTACCTATGAGCAATCAAAGTCCATTCATTTGACTCACCGGTTTAAAAAAAATGAATATCAGAAATGGTGCATTGAAACACTATAAAACCACACAAAAAATATTTTTTACAGTAGGGCAAGTCCCCCTGAATCCCCATGTAGATAGTATGCCCCCCCCCCACATTATATATAACAACTCAGTGGTTGCATCACAGTGAAGAAAGGATGACAAAGTCCTGAAAACTGCTTTGTCAGCTCACTACAACATTAAATGTTTGCATTAAAATCACTCATACACAATGTGTCAACCACATGTAACTATGCCAAAAAAACATTATGGACTCTGGGGTTGCATGATAGGTGGGCATAGCAGAGAAATTTCCCCAAAAAAGAATGGGCAGCTCTACCGTTTCCCTTCTTGTTTTATATTAGGTTTTAGGTAGAAGTAATGGCCCAGTATTTCTGAGGTTAGCCCAGCCAGGTTTAAGAAATATGAAAGGTGATTTGCTAAATATTTTAATTACTTTAACAGTACTCACCATATTCAAACTCAAATAACACAAAAACTAAAGCAGATACATCTGTACTATAAACATGATAGCTCTTTCGGGTGGATACCCTTCCTCAGACAACATACACCAACTCTAAAACACTTTATATACATTTTAAAAAGCTTATTAAACAATTAAACAATTAACATTTACATTTAACCTGCCTTTTTTTCAAGGCTGGTTTTAAAGGAACACAGTTATGAAGTCCTGGTGCAGTATCAGCAGCTAAATTTAAAATCCATTTAAGCTTTGCATATTCAGTTGTATTAACAATATCACCCCCCTCCTACCTTCATGTATTATTTGCATTACCAAAAATGAAAAACTATGATCCAGAAAACATTTAATATGTTGGTATAAGGCATTTTTCTCATCTTTTAATCTAATAGAGGACATATGATTTAAAATTCTGGTTTTAAATTTACAATTCATTTTCCCCACATAAAAACTTAGACATTGTTTACATTGTGCAACATAAATCACATTTACAGTATGACAGTCTGCATAGAATTCAAAATTATATTTTCTGTTAGTAGTTGGTTGTATAAAATGACCTACACTTTTATGAAATGTGCACGCCTTACAATGTCTACAGGGAAATGTACCTAACCTTAAATGCTTTTTGCTACCCTTCTGCCTTTTGTCTGGTTCATGACATAACAGGTCCTTTAAGTTACTTGTTGTTTGTCTTTCGGCTTTTCCTGGTTAGGGGTCACCACAGCGGAACTCCGGTCCGCTAATGATTGGCAGTAGATTTTCACGAACGCCGAGGTGCCAGCTCGACGTTCAACCAAGGCACACCCATTTACGCATGTCTTTCGAATGCCCACCCAACCGCGGGGAGGACATGCAGACTCCACACAAAAGGCACTCCCTGCACTCCAGCTGAGAATCGAATGGGAGAACCTCTTGCTGTGAGGCAACAACATTACCGCTGCACCACCGTGGATACGTCTATATACAAATTTGGGTTCTTTGTCTATGCTATCGCTTAGACTTCCATCACTTAAAGGAATCTTCCAATTTTGTTTGATAATATTACTAATATCATATATATTACTACTAAATTTTAATGTCACTTTAGGCTTATTACTATACGGATGAGAAAATTTAACTCTTATCGGTAATCTTTCGTGAATTATCTGAGAACCATGGTTTTGCTCTATTGTGTCTTTTTAGGACTACTTCTTGTCTATCCTTGCCTAGTATTTGTTCATTATAACCCTTGTGTAACAGATGTTGTGTCAAAATATCCATTTCCGCATCAAATACATCATTGTCTGTACATAGGCGTGAAACCCTGAAGCATTGACCCTTCACAACATTGCAAAAGGTAAACTGAGGATGCATGCTATGAGCATCCAAGAAGTGATTCTTCCAACATTCCTTTCTAAAAAGGGTTGTTTGCAGACTGCCTTGCTGGTTTTTAATAACATTCACATCTAGAAAAGCTATTCTTTCACCACTAAAATTAAGGGAAAACCTTAAAAAATCGGTAGTGCTATCCATGTATTTAACATATTCCTGCAGGGTATTTTCATCACGGGCCCACAACATAAAAATATCATCTACAAATCTAGCATAAAACATCACATATTTGTTTGATAATTGTAAATCATTGAGCAGATACTTCTGCTCCCAGTATGCTTACACCAGATTTGCGTACAAATTCGCACACAGTGTACCCATAGCAATACCCTGATTTTGCTTGTAGTAACTACCATCACATATAAAAACATTAAAACCAGTCTTAATGCTTCTATTATCGAACATTTCATTTTCTCATCATATAAATCCTTAGCATTCATAATTTCCTCAATAGCTTTAATGCCAAAATCATTACTAATAACTGTAAACAAATTGTTTACATCTAATGTAACTAATAATGCATCATTAAGAGTCAAGTCATGACAAACTTCATATAATCTAGACAAAAAATGTGCAGAGTCTTTCAATATATTTGGACACAATTCAAGTAAGGGTTTAAACTTCACTTCTACCCATATCGAAAGACATTCTGTGACCAACCTCTCCCTGAGACGATGGGACACAATGGTGGTGCTAATATATTCTTGTGAATTTTCGGCAGCGCTTTAACTAGGGGTACTATTGGATGTTCTATATGAAAAAACAAGAATAGCTCTTTATCTAAAATATTGTCTTTCAATTTAGCTTTTAATCTAGCAGTTACTCCTTTAATAATACACTTATTCACCAGTGGAGATATCATTAAATAAATAGTTTGATCATTCAGTAAACTCATTAGTGATCTGGTATAGACCTCTGCATTCATCACTACTATCCCTCCCCATTTGTCCACTGGTTTTATCACTATATTGGCATCTTCCATTAGGGTATTCAAAGCTAGTCTTTCAGCATTGTTTAAATTATTAAAACGACATTGCGCATGCTCAAAATATTGTCTGATATCATGCTCACAAGTTTTGAAGAAAGTTCTTACAGTTGGATTCATTGGGAGTACAAAAGTACTTGGCTGCTTAAATACATTTTCTATATGCACACTTCCTTTAAACATATAATTTAAGACAACATTCCAACCAAACCAATTCAGATCTAAAAGAACATCATTCAGTGCAGAAGCTCTACTCGGCACAAATGAAAGGCCTTTACCTAGTACCTGCATTTGAGCATTTGCTAATTGCACAGTAGATAAATTAAAAACATTGTTAACATTATAAGGGATATTTTCATAATGACCAGAAAAAGTCAATTCGTTAATTTCCGTTGTTTCACCTCTCTTTGGGTTGAGCGTCAGCTCTTGTATTCCTTTTTCCTCACCGGCACGGGAAACGTTAAAAGTTGTCACACTGTCCATATTCTTAGTAGATCTTGTGGGTACTTTCGGTCGAGCTCCCAGACCAGATGTTGACTCAACCTTCTGCTGACTGACGTCATGAACTGGCGTCTGAACGTTTTTTATCAGCTGTTCCTCGGCAACTGAGGACATTGCTGCTTGCTGGTTTTTACAAGATGCAAGGATTTGTCATTAGTTAATTTGTTTAAAACAGTTTTCTCTGCTTGGCTTAAATTATAAAACGCTTGCAGCAATGAGCATGCATGTGTTTGTGTATATGTGATGGTGGGTATCTGTGTGCTTATGTTAGTCTGTGGTCTTGTTTTCAGAAGCAAGCTGTGCTAAGCTGAACAAACTGAGGATGATCCATGACAGAAATACAGTGCAGGTGATTCCATAAAATCAAAGAAATTGGTGTATATTGTAATGTAGATGGTGTATTTTCAGTGTGACCTTCACTGATGGATGTCCAATTCCAAAACACAATGTCGGCATGGTATGGAAATAAAAAGTGACCGAACATAATGGAGGTACATGTCATTATATTCAAATAGATATAAGTTAGAGATTATATTGACTGAGTGGAAATTTTTATTCTCATATATTACGATATATATATACAGCATCCTGAGGGTAAGCTGTAGTTGGTGGAGTTGCTGCAGAGTATAATCAAGAATGACCTTGCAAACATATCCTATACCTAGAAGACAGCTAGCAATGTGATGAGCCAGGCTGCTATCAAATCAGCTCTCTCAAATGGAAATTATGGCTAGAAATAGGTTAAACAGAGAGCTTGTGAAGACTATGTGTGTGGCAACTGTGTACTCCATATGTCTTCATGTGCTCTGCTGGGTAACCCAGTCACTGTAGAAATTAAGGTTTGCCTGAGGTATACTGGCCTCAGCAACATTCCAGTGGCATATATTGTAGGAGGTATCCCAAACAGTGGCTAATTGCATTTTAATTCAGTTCTTGGCAGTCACGTGCTGCAAGACAGATGACTACATCTATTTTCCTAGTACACTATGAAATAACAGACTGCTGTGGAGTAAAAGGAGTAAGAGTAAGTGAGAGAATCCTCATCTTGTATTGTGGTACTGGGCATCTGTTGATGGTGTCTTGTTTGCTGGCAAACACTGTGCTTGTCCCAAAGACAGTAGTTGCTGCACACCTTTGAGCATCAGTCTGTATCTTCACATTACTGCCTATATCTACAGCATTTGGACATTGCTGCAGAGGCAGCGCACAGGACTGAGTACCACTGTTGGGATGTGCAAAACCACATAAAACTCATAACACATAAATTACTACAGGTAGCAGAGATATGAGGCAGGGCAAGGCAATAATGGCCTATGCGCTACTGTGACACTGCTTAAATACAGGTGAAACAAGCTACTCCACAGAGAGTGAAGTACTGGCCATATTGCCACACAGTTGAACATTGCCAGCTATGACCCTCTGTATGCCTGTATTCTTGACTGTCCTGGAACACACAGATTTTGTGTGCCTCTGTGTGCCACCTAATCAGTTGCCTTAGCCTGTACACAGTGCTCAGTGCAGTGTCAGTTTTGTGATTGTTCATGTCCCTGTAAAAGCATACGTACAGCATCAGAGAGACACCCACTTAGATCTATCAGACTGGCGCATGCACTTTTACAGACACAAGATGTCATATGTGGAAGCATGACACCATTACTGTCACAGCCATAGGGGTGGGGGATTCATGTGGTCAAGGTCTTCACATTCTCCCTTACATAACCTGATACAGCCACTGTAAAATACAGTTTCACTGCCCTTTGGGCTTGAGACCACACTGTCCAGTGCAGGGCATGGAGCAGGTCTTCCAAACATTGTAAACTGCATGTCCTTGGCCTTGGCCATGCCCTGTCCATTGGACACATCAACCCTTGTATCAAAGTCAGTGGAAGAGCCACAGGAAGTACAGGATGAAGATGAACTGCAATTTTGGAAACAGGAATATAATCCCATAATTATAGTTACCTGTGTAATGTATCCTAAATGATGGGAACCACAATAAAGGACAATCCCTACTAGCCTTCTGTGGACTGACAGCAAGGATGAACTATTAAAGTTAAAAATCAGATAAGTGGAGGTAAAGGTGCTTAACTTCCTGGTGACATCATACGTGTAAATGGATCTCTTTTTCTCTTTTCTGAGCTTTGGATTTTAAAATCTTACAATCTTAAAATCTTGAAATGAAGGTATTCAGACCTCTCATCTCTTCTATTTTCTGCAGGTCTGTAGCACTAATACCATTATAGCACACATTATTATGATACTGAATGGTGGAAGTACAATGGTAGGGTAGTGGTACGGTAGTGTGCATACCTGCTGGTTGAGTGGCCAATGTCACACCACCAGAAGAGCCTGCAATGAGATGTACATCAACAAAAAACTCTCATATGCAAACCATCAATACAAAATGAACATGGAAAATACATTACCTGGTCTGTCATCATCAGAGTGGCCACATGCATCATTGCAGAGTTTGCATTTATAATGTACATGTCATGTCAGTAATATATGCAGAGCAAACAGCATACTATCAGTACCCTGCTAGTGTAGCAGAAAAATACATTAATGTAAAATTTCTCAGTACCTGGGGACACCAAACTCAGTGCCCTCTCCAGGGACTCTGCAATGTTTCAATTGCTGATGGATGGAGGCAAGAAACTACAACTTTGAAAACTGAAATAAACAATCTGGACAAACAAAGTTAGCATAGTGTTAGGAAAGATCAAGAAAAATATGAAGAAAGTTAAAAGATATTGAGCATAATATAAAACAATTTTATAGATACATAAGGTGTGGAAGGAATAAAGACATACAAATTGATAAACTGTGTGTTTATTTCTAAAATTTATTCTCAGACACAACAGAGTATGCATATATTTATAAAATCTTATGCAAAACAGTCTGGGTCTACAAAAGGGTGGTAAGTTAGACCTTATTCCGGTACATAGGGCATTTAGAGACAACCTCCTCTGGGAATGTTTGAGGATATCAAAAAGTAGTAGAGAATCATCAGACAGCCTAAGTAGAAAAATGCTACAGGAATGAGAAGTGTACTAAGTGGTTCTCTGAGAAAGCAGCTGATGCATGGGTTAGACTACCAAATTACATACACAAGTACTAGTTTAGATATTTTTAAGAACAGCCCGGATACCTATTATGGGAACAAGTGTTTTGGTATATTAGCAGGCTAGAAGGGCATTAATGCGCATGCTTGAAATATTTGTATGCGCATATGTATGTCTGTATATCATAGCATTTGAGAGGTATGCACCCAACTGTTCAGCATAAACTGTATGGCCTATACATGACCTTTGCAGCCATTAATATTATTTATGGTTAAATAACAAACTACTTCCTCAGTTTACAGCAGAATGCAAAATTCAGTCGGATGCTTCTTAAAAATCTATACAACTTTACTCAGGCCTCATTAGGCCAGTCATTGAATATAATGCCCCCTTTGGCATGTACCTGTCCAGACACATGCAACAACTGGATTGCCCACAGACAGACCTTACTAAAAGGATACAAAGCCTAAACAACATGCCCTATAGGAACTGACTCAAAGCCCTGTCACTATACTCAGTATCCTGCAGACTGCTTAGAGATGATCTGCGCTTGGCATACAAGGCATCCTCTGACTTATTCCTGGTGGATTTACTGTACATTAACAAGTCAAGTGGCATCAGAAATACTTGGTCTAGGGATCTAAATCCCTTCTGCAATAAAAAGAATTGTTTGGAGAGATAGGTACATTTCACAGAGGATAGCGCTGCTCTGGAACCGACTCTCTATTCACATAAAACAAAGTTCAACCCTGTCCATTTTTAAGTACAAGTTAGATCTATAGATGGGAAACAGAAAATTTAACCCAGGACTGCACTCCATATTATTAATGCTTAATAACATGTGTGGCTCCATTCAAATTATCTACTGTATCATCCCAGTTATTCTCATTAGCAGTAATATATGTGTGTGCAGAGCTCATTGTAAATGGTGCCACCTATACTGAGCCAGAAGATATAGCAAACCTCCTGGTTGATAAATTCAGCTCCAACTTTTCTCCTGTCTCCCCTTCAACCTTCCCTCAGGAAATATCATCAAATATAACTCCCCCTACTATCACTAGGGAACAGGTCTTCAATGCTCTCTCTAAGACCAAGAACACTACATCAATGGGCCCAGACAATATCCCAGGATGCCTTCTAAATAGTATGAAACATGACCTATCAGGGCCTCAGGAATTATTACAAAAAACACAGCAAACACTGAATCCGAGAACTCAGTGGAATAAATTCAAAATAGAAAAACAACGCCAGGCACCGTTCCACTCGTTTATTGCACTTTAGTGCCTCGGCCAAACAGCCTTCAAGAAGTGAAACACAATACATAAAAAAACCTTCCCTATATACAAACCTACAGTTAATTAATTTTCCAATTATGTAATAAAACAATTAAATTAGACACTTCCAGTCCAACTCTAAATTAAGTCCTTCTGGAAGAAGAGTGTTGTACTTTAAAATATATATTGCTTCTTTTGTTAGAAGCATGTTTTTTAACAGACCTTCATCTCCAGTTTTAACAGTCTCCTCTTTTTAGTCTCCTCTGGAATTATTATTTAACTGTAGCCTGCAAACAGGTTTTGTGTCTCATGAATGTAAAAAGGCAACAGTCATCCCTCTGCACAAATGTGAGCCATCTACAGACCCTGGAAAATACAGACCCATAAGTCTCACTAGTCTTATATGTAAAGCCATGGAAAGAATTATCATGGAGATGATCAATAGAGATAAAGTAAACCTCCAAACACTGGACCCAACCCAGTTTGGTTTCATCAAGGGCAGATCATGCCTACTCAACCTGGTGGACTTCTTTGAGGGGGTCACCAAAGCAATGGATGAAGGCAAAATCATTCACACTGCCTACCATGACCTGGCCAAGGCATTTGACACAATACCCTACTCGGGCATTGCTGACAAACTCAAAAGGTTAAGTACAAACCCGTATGTCACCCGGTGGATAGCCAACTGGCTCACAGACAGGATGCAGGAAGTTAGAACTGGGGAGTACACATCTACAAAGAGGCCAGTCACAAGTGGAGTCCTTTTTGGCATTTACTTCTCAGAAGTCAAGGGCAATGTCAGTGGTCACTGGCTGACTAAATTTGCCGATGATTGCAAATTAGGAGCTGTCATTGAATCTCACACTGACATAAATGTTCTCCAGGAGGGGCTGACACAGACAAATAATTGGTATCAGAGCCATGGACTGAAACTAAATGCCATGAAATGTATAATAGTATCCTTTGGGAAGTCATCCATCCCTGGAAATATCATATTGACAGCACACCCCTTAGAGTTGACCCAGTAGTCAGGGACTTAGGGACACACATAGATTTATTTATTTATTTATTGATTTGCAGTTATTTTACCAGGATAGTCCATTGAGCTAAGGAACCCGTTTTCAATGGAGTCCTGGGGAGAAAAGCTTCAAGACAGATATAATGAAATTTACATTGAGAAAAACAAATTTACATAGAAAAAAATGCTTTTTTTTACGTAGAAAAAAATGTTTTTGTTGAAATTACAGAAACATCAGAAAAACATTGAAGTTATGCTTATAGTTTCTAAGTAGATAATGAGAGTACAGTACAATTTCTGAAATAAAGTAGTAGTATAGCATTACATTTAGACGCATACATTATTGTGAGATTAATAGGGAATCAAAAGTAAAATTATTAGCAGCAAGGTTGACACTGAAAGTTCAGATTCTGAAGAAGAGTGACACTTTAATGGTTAGGACATATGAAAATTAGGAATATAGCATATCATTAGGAGAAAAACCATTTCTGAGGTAATGCATGGCATTTTGGGTGTAGAGTAGAACCATTTGTGTGGATATTTTGTTATATTTGAGGGCAGTAGTACTATTACATTTATATTAGTGAATTAGCAGTTTTAGTATAGTTCAGGGTTTTCAGCTGACAATTTTTATGCATCTGTAATCTTCTATGTACACAATCTACTTTCTATAGGCTACCTTTATATTTTCTGTTTATGTAAGCTTAGGTAGGATGGGAGCAGGAGCATATCCATTCTGACACAAGATATGAGTGTAATGATGTTTTGAATGATGAAAGGCAAGAGGTAGTGCGGATGGAGGAAGGAAGAAAGTTTCAGAAGCGTGCTAGGGAGAAGGCTAGCAGGTGATTCCCAGCTGGGCATGAGGGTTTATATAGTTTAATTAGGTTTTGGGAATTGGATCTTAAGAGTCAATTTGGTATATACATTTCAAAGGTATTGGCTAGGGATGGACAGAGAGATGGTTTATAGATGTGTTTATGGGCTTGGTTAAGTTGGGTATAAGTGAGGAAGTTGGGTAGCTCTAGGCAACTTAGTTGGTGAAGGGAGTTACAGTGGTGGGAAGAGGCCTTGTGACCAGAGGCAAACTTGGATATTTTGTTGTAACAGGCTGCGAGTTTTGTTTTAAAGGAAGATTGCAGATTGGTAAGGATAGTTGCCCCATATAACAGGGATGGGATAAGGTATGTGTTAGCTAGTGTGATTCTAGTAGAGGGAGAAATGAAATGGCTGTGGTGGTAGAGCATACCTAGTTTTTTTATGGGTTTTTTTGATGTTGGTTAATAGATGCTTGTCACGTTTTAGCTGGTCATTGATGACTATTCCTAGTAATTTTGAGTCGGACACAATTTCAAGGGGACTATTGTTTTTGCATGTAATTATGAATGATTGTTTGTCAAGTGGTGATCTTTTAGTGGGGCTGAAAAGCAATAGTTTAGTTTTAGAGGCATTTAGAGCCAGATTTTTTTTTAGCATCCATCGCTCAGTTGCAGAGAATGCGGTTTGGTTAAAATGCGAGAGATTTGAGAGGGAGAGGGATGAAGAGATTATAGTGGAGTCATCAGCGTATTGAATAAGACTGGAGTTGGGGATGGCTTGATGGAAATCATTAATGAATATGTTGAATAAGAGGGAGCCTAGAATGGAACCTTGTGAGACGCCTGTGGTAGTATTGAGGAAGGGTGAGGTGGCCTTATTCTATTTAACTGCTTGTTGTCTGTTTGAGAGGTAGCTTGAGAACCATTGGATGGAGGAAGGAGAAGGGTTTAGTTTAGTGAGTTTGGTGAGGAGTAGGGAATGGGAAATAGTGTCGAATGCCTTGGAGAGGTCGAGGAGAAGAGTGGATATGAAGTGACCAGAGTCACGAGCTTTATTGATTGTTTCAAGGAAGGAAAGGAGTGCTGTGGAGGTGTTGTGGCCAGGCCGAAAGCCATGCTGTGTAGGTGTTAGAAGTTGATTATTGGTAAGATAAGGTAGGAGTTGTTGGTGTACACACTTTTCAAGTAATTTTGAGATAGGGGAAAGGATAGCGATTGGGCGAAAGTTTTGGATGTCTTTATTGTTGCCATCTTTATGGAGAGGTATAATGAAAGCTTTCTTCCAGAGTTGGGGGATGTGACTTTCTGAGATGGAATGGTTAATAAGTATGCTGATGGAAAGAGCGATAGCTTTGGAAGCTGCTTTTAGAAAGTAGAAGGGGATTTCGTCTGGGGCATTTGATCCAGGTATTATTTTTAGGAGTGTTTTTTTGATGGTGCTAATAGATATGGGACTGATAGTGAAAGGTGGGGTTTGTGGACTTGTGGCATTTTGGGAGGGAGTAGCAGGTTTGGCATTAGTTGTTGAGTTGTTGTTGAAGCTTGATGTTAGCTTATTGATGGTATCTATGAAGAAGGGATTAAACTGGTTTGCTAAGTCCATATCAGATGCATTTAGGTTGGGACATGGATTTTCAGTTTTGCCTGGGTTGAGGAGAGATGAGATTCCTTTCCAGAACAGTTTGGGATTGGTACTATGGCTAGTTTGAAGTGTGGTAAAGTATAATCTGCAGTCAGTAGCGATGAGTTTTTTGACTTTGTTACGTAAGCTCTTATATTCGATGAGGTTGGTGATGGTTTTATTTTTTTGATAGTGTGTCCAGGTTCTATCACGGAGTCGCATGACAGTTAAGGTGTTTTTGGTTAGCCATGGGACTGGATTATTCTTGATGCACTTAGTTTTAAGTGGGGCAACTGAGTTTAGTAGGTATGTAAAGGTGATAGATAGTAATCTAGCCTTTGATCATCACTTGTCTACAGTGGTGAGGAAATCATTCTATGTTGCGCAACTTATAAACAAAGGTATGGTATCTAAGTCCAAGGAAGTCATTGTTCCACTGTATTCGGCATGCATCAGACTTATCATTGAGTACAGTGCCCCCTTTGGTATGTACCTAAACCAGGCATATCCAACAACTGGAACGTCCACAGAAGTACCTCACTAAAAGAATACAGGGCATAAGTAATATGTCCTATGTAAACCGCCTCAAGGCCCTATCCCCATGTATTCTGTCTCCTACAGGCTTTTGAGGGGAGATCTATGCCTGGCATACAGGGCATTGTCAGACCCCACACTGATGGACCTCCTGCATATCTACAAAACAAACAATAGCAGAATTACCCATTTAAAAGACTTAAACCTTGCCTGTGATATACATAGGACTTGCTGGAGAGACAGGTATGTATCCCAGATATCCCAGAGACTATGACGTCTATGGAACAGGCTCCCTATCCATGTGAAGCAGAGCTCCTTCCTAACCCAATTCAAGTGCAACTTGGACAATTGAATGGGAAACCGGAAATTAATCCCTGGTTTGGCACCTATGTCTCTAATGCAAACAGGTAACCTTTAAATGGTTCATCTCCCAGGCCTATGCTTACACTTATCAAGGATATCAGAACCTTTCTGAGATTTGGGATACATGGCTAAGCTTAAAAAGGCCCTTGTGGTTGTTAGCCTAGTAGACACCTATGAAACGATAAACCTATATAATTATTGATCATGGAATGGGTAAGGCCAAGCTATATCCAAATGGGATTGGTTATTTTGGTCATAAAAAGAGAAACTGGATAGGCTTAAAATGGTCTGCAAGAGCAGCTAGCCTAGTACTTAGCTATGAACCTATGAACAACTGATTGCATCTTAAACATGAGTAAAAGGCTTGCATACATTACTAGGATGAAATTAATGCAGGTAATGTGAGGCATTGCTATATTATTAACCAGTAAAATATATGTAATGTAAATGATAAGTGCACATCTGTGTGTTGTAATGCAAACATGAAATATAGTCTGCAAATACTCTGCAGGTATGTGATACACTTTGTTATCTAGATGTTTCCTGCATTTATATGAGGACTTTCACAGGTACTTCACATAATAATAATAAATATATATATATATATATATATATTTATATGGGTCTACTTTGTTTCGTTGAATCTCATTTCACTGAATTTCATTTCACCCTGACCACATCGCTGAAAACACAAATTACTGAAAACTCATTTCACTGAATCTCATTTCACTGAACTGCAGTTATTATATATGCACTGTGTAGAGAACTGTAAGCAAGTAAAAGATATATGCCCTTTTCCCCACTGTAGTGCAATTCTAGAGTTAGTATATATAGTTAGAGGGGGTGTGGGGGGCACAGTCCCCCACTTGGTTTGAGTACATATTGTCTTCTGGAGAGAGTTAGTCATTGGTGTTGAAAGTATACATGTCTATTGTTTAAAATGTATTGTTTTGACGTTTTTGGTAATATACAATATAAAACAAACAAGGTGGGAGGCTATGCCCCCTCAATTATATATACTAACTCCAGGATTGCACTACAGTAGGGAAAAGGGCATATGACTTTTAGTTGCCTTACAGTACTCTATACAGTGCCATATATACTAAGTTCAGTTCAGTGAAATGAGATTCAATGAAACAAAGTAGACCCACATATATATATATATATATATATATATATATACAAACACACACACACACACACACACACACACACACACACACACACACACACACACACACACACACATGCATATAGGTTATCTTATCCAGACATTTACAGGATATCACATGTTATGCATACAGTAACACTATTAAATGCATTTGATGAACCATATTGTACCAGTGCAGTTGGCAGATACATATGTGTTGTGACTGGTGAGATCTTTTTTTTTCCTAAGTCTGACATTTATTGCATGAATTTAAGTATATATACTTGTCTATATGGTGTTATACAATACATTTATACCCAAGAATCTATGCCTAAACTTGCTTTGAATATGAGGTGGGCCCTTTAAAAACTGTTGCTGACCAACTGCTAAGTATTAGCAATGAATGCAAATGATATAGAAGTTCTTTTCCAATGCATGACTCCAAGTTTATACTGCTATTGCCATGCTTGTTATATGGGTCATTCACTTTAGTTTTATATGTGCATGGCGCTGATACATACAATGATTATTCATGTATGATATTAATTTTATGGACACAACATACCAGTACACATGTATTGTTCCCTTATACAATTTTCACCCTAAGTAGTACGCACATAATACATGGCTTACTGTGGAATGAGTGTTTTTGGAAAGAAGTGCACCATATGAGTCTTGTGGACTGCAAAATTGTTATGATTCTAGTTTTGTTTTGTGATATGAAATGCTATGTGTATTTTTTTGTATGTATGGAAAGATATCAGCACACCTACCATGGCATACATATGCATGCAGATCAATGATCAGTTATACATTCATATGTTTTCAGTACCCTGTTACACATGTATACACCACTATGATGTGCTGAGTATGTTTTGTTCTGCCCCTTCAATCAGTTGGTAGATATGATGGACATTCACTGGATAAACACACCTAAGCATACATTAATAGCACACATACCTTCACTGTTATCTGTAGTGCATACTAATGAAAAGAGTGTGTGTGTGTGTGTGTGTGTGTGTGTGTGTGTGTGTGTGTGTGTGTGTGAGTGGTAACTCTATGTGCACTCCATGGGGTTGGATTTATTTAAATTCTATATAGTTTTCATAATGTACTGTATAATTGTGAGATGCAGACTTGTATCAAGTCAATTAGTCCATTGTGCGTATGCATATTTCTGGGACAGTGCAGTACTGAAATGCATATCATCATGAAATCTTAACAAAATCAGGGACAAATCCAGAAATACCTCAGGAACAATCATGGATACTTTTAAAATGTTACTGCTATTAACTTTAGACATTGACAGAATAAGAGGATGTGAATTAATAATATACATTTTCTGAAATAAAAGACGTCTATAACTGTAATTATTGCATTATTTATTAAGTGTAATTGACCACCTTATTTACAAAACTCATCAACTTTAGGAGGAATTGAAAGTGACACAGCTAAAATTTGAGTCAAAAATCAAGGACAGATAACAGGTATATATACAAATGTCCATTGTATTACTTTGCCTATGAATGCGATTATATTACCTTCTTCTTTTTTTGGCTGCTCCCATTAGGGGTCACCACAGTGAATCATCTGTTTCCATTTCTTCCTGTCCTCTGCATCTTTCTCTGTCACATCAACCACCTGCATGTCCTCTCTCACCACATCCATAAACCTTATCTTAGGCCTTCTTCTTTTCCTGTTACCTGGCAGCTTCATTCTTAACATCTTTTTCCCAATATACTCTGCATCCCTCCTCAGGACATGTCCAAACCAACGTAATCTTGCCTCTCTGGCTTTGTCTCCAAACCTTCCAACCTGGGCTGATCCTCTAATATACTTATTCCTAATCCTGTCTACCCTCATCACACCCATTGCAAATCTTAAGATCTTTAACTCTGCCACGTCCAGCTCTGACTCCTGCCTTTTTGTCAATGCCACTGTCTCCAACCGATGTAACATAGCTGGTCTCACTATCCTCTTGTAGACCTTCCCTTTCACTCTTACTGGTACTCGTCTGTCACAGACCACTCCTGGCACTCTTCTCCACCCAGTCCATCCTGCCTGTACTCTCTTCTTCAACTCTCTTCCACATTCACCATTACTCTGAACTGTTGATCCCAAGTATTTAAACTCATCCACCTTGCCACCTCTACTCCCTGCATCTTCACCATTCCTCTATCATCCCTCTCATTCTCACACATATATTCTGTCTTAGTCCTGCTGACCTTTACTCCTCTTCTCTCTAGAGCATATCTCCACCTCTTCAGGGTCTCCTCCACCTGTTCCCTACTCTCACTACAGATCACAATGTCATCTACAAACATCATAGCCCATGGTGACTCCTGTCTGATTTCGTCTGTCAACCTGTCCATCACCACTGCAAACAAGAAAGGGCTCAGAGCTGATCCTTGATGTAATCCCACCTCCACCTTAAACACATCCGTCATACCAACCACAGACCTCACTGCTGTCACACTACCCTTGCACATATCCTGTACCACTCTTACATACTTCTCCCTACACTCCTGACTTCCTCATACAGTACCACAACTCCTCTCTAGGCACCCTGTCATATGCTTTCTCTATGTTCCCAAAGACACAATGCAACTCCTTCTGACCTTCTCTGTTCTTCTCCATCAACACTCTCAGAGCAAACATCACATCTGTAGTGCTCTTTCCTGGCATGAAACCATACTGCTGATCACTAATCATCACCTCCCTTCTTAACCTGGCTTCCACTACTCTTTCCCATAACTTCCTGCTGTGACTGATCAGTTTAATCTCTCTGTAGTTACTACAGCTCTGCACATCACCCTTATTCTTAAAAATCGGTACCAAAACACTTTTTCTCCATTCCTCAGGCATCCTCTCAATTTCCAAGACTTCATTAAACAATCTAGTTAAAAACTCCACTGCTATTTCACCTAAACATCTCCATACTTCCACAGGTATGTCATCTGGACCAACAGTCTTTCCATTCTTTATTCTCTTCATATCTATCCTTACTTCATCCTTGCTAATCCACTGCACTTTATGATTCACTATCTGCACATCATTCAACCTTCTTTCCCTCTCATTCTCTTCATTCATCAACCCCTCAAAGTACTCTTTCCATCTGCTCAACACACTCTCCTCACTTGTGAGTACGTTTCCCTCATTATCCTTTATCACCCTTACCTGCTGCACATCTTTACTAGCGTGGGACCTCTGTCTAGCCAATCGGTACAGGTCCTTTTCTCCCTCCTTAGTGTCCAACCTTTCAAGCTATATTTTCAGAAATCTGTAAATTAGGTCAGACTGTATATCTTATTTAAGGCAGTTTGGCAACTGGCAATATGGCACATGAGATGCAAGTCGCACTGATTTATATTTCTGAAAACCTACACACATGCCCAAGGACAATGTGGTCTGCAGATGTGAAACAGTACATGGATGACTGATGACCATCTGCAGACATAAAGGGCAACCTATGCAGGAAGCTATGTAGGCACTGGGAGGTTGATAGAAACACTCATATGTGCACTGTTATGTGCACTGTGTGGTTGACACCACTGATGTGTTTTACAACCCACTACAATGCAGTGCACACCTAATGAGTCAGCACAACTAACCATTGTTGATGATTTACAAGAAAAGTTGACATATATGGAAGTTTCACCTCCTCTTGAGATTTTTCTAAAGAGTGATATTCAAATTAACCTGGAAGGGCCAACAGCTTGTTCACATTATATCAAATTTAAGACCATTGGTCCTGATCTCCAAATCATTAAACTTTTTGTGTAAACTCGTAGCATTGCTTAGAAGGCATTTCAAAGCAGAATACATATTTATCTCCTTACTACCCCTCCTTGTTCCTTCTAAAAAAGTTGAAGAGTCTCATTGTGTCTTGCTTAGGATCTATTGCCAACATGACTAAGAAGTAAAACATTTTGGCCAAAAAAGTTTGCTTTAAACTGTGCTTTTCTCCAACTTGTTATAACCATAACTGCTTTTCTGAAACATTGCCTTCTAATAATGTCAGTGAAAATCCTTGCAACCTTAAGTAAAAGGTGATTTTTTATGTGGTGCAGGGAATGCATCACAAAAGGATAGGACACAATTAAAGGCTTCACTTAAACATAGAATGCTATTAATCAAAGAAGTAAAGGTCCATTCATTTGTCCTTCCTACATCATCATTTCCATCAACCACTATCAATACTTCATTCTTTCTTTTCCTTGCTCATTTCTCTAAAAAGGTCTCTGCTATATCTTATTGTTCACCCATTTAAGGATGAAACAGTGATATTTTCCTTCTTAAACATGGGAAATAAATTTCTTAGGCCTCTAAGCATTGAAACTCCAATAATGAGAAATTCTTGTTCCCCAGTTCAGAAGGGCTAACGTTCACTATGTGGTTTTCCCTGATAATAATGAATCCTGTACACCAGAAGCATAGATCTCAACCTTTTAGCATTAGCACAAAAAATCTGGACAAAGTCAAAAATAATTGGGGGGGACAAAGGCCCAAAATTAAGGACACATTTTAAATATTGCTTGTTTTAACTTAGAAAGTTGCTAGAATAAAAGGTTTAACCATACATTGTCTAAAGGATATGAAACCTAAAACTTAAATGTCTGTCATTATTTAATGAATTTAGCCTTCATTGATTTGCCAGAAAACAATAACTTTCATGAGGAATGGACCAAAAATAAGAGGCAAAAATCTGTCCATTCTGTGAACATCTGGACAGTTGAGTGCTATGACCAGAACTACACACCGATCCCTACTATTATTTACTAAAGTATTTCCAAGAGCCATGCTTCTCTTCTTAACTATTTCCCAACTTTCATTATCAGTTAATGGCATTGTATTTTTTTCCCCTAAAACAGCTTTTTTATCCTGAGAATCAGCTTCCTTATTCAAAAAATTCAAACTGTTTTAATGGTTTACTTTATCTAAGTCATTTACCTGATATATGAAATTGTCACATTCAAAATTATCTTCAGTAACAAGAACAACGGGAGGTGTAACATTATTTGGAAAATCGTTTCCCCAATAATTTACTGTTTGCACTACAGAATCTTTTGTTTTTGTCAGATAAGAATTTATAGTCTTCAAACTCTGAGTAATAACCATACATTGAATAATACTAAAATCAGTCTGGGTTTCATGTTTTTTAATAATTTTTATAACAAGAAACAATATGATTGGCTTCCAGGAAGTTCTCAGTTTGAGCACTATTTCTACTAACTACAGGGTATTTATTCATTGGTTTTTGAATGTTTTAGTCCAATAAGTCACTAAGGCTGAAATTATCAATTTCATCCATAACAGAAAGCTTGTGATATGAATGATTAGCAAAATAATGAACCAAATAAACTCTTAAAAAATAACAATGAACAGTCAATAGGAACAAAACCTAAAACACTACTTACTTTTCCACCTCACTCAACATAGTTAAGCTCACTGCCATTCATTATGGTGCTGAATCAGTAAGCTCTCTAACAACATGCCCCATCCAAACCCCCATTAGCACTAACATGAACTTCCTTCCTTCATGTTAAAACAAAATCAAAAGTAAAACACTGATCATTGCAATTAAGTCCAACAGTGAGGGAGCTACTCAATCCACCAACAGTACCTTTCCTAGCACTACAGCCTTTCAGTTGAGTTAAAATAGACAGTAACAACAGTGATTTCATCTGACATGATGCTTACACATTCAGCAGATAATCCATCTGTGTACATGTCATGTCTAAATGTTAACAGTTTATACCATACACGCATGCATTTATTATCATACACTGAGACTAGCATACACAGACATAAGACTATAGGCCATGCTAAAGTGTCTTGTAAATAAAGACAATCACAAATTGTTGAATATTATGCATATGTTGCTCTGATTGCCACAGTTTTGTATCATAATGCACACTATGAACAATGCTCAGTCATGGACACATAGGTAGTATATATGCACAGCCACAAGGCAGAGCACAATTATGTTAAATGGAAGTCATCACTTTGTCATTCCATGTCAGGGCAGTTATGATACTATTCCATGTTAGTACAGTCATGATGTATTCCATGTTAGGGCTGTCATGATACCATTCCATGATTGGGCAGTCATGATACCATCCCATGTTAGGGCAGTCATGATACCCTTCCATGTTAAGGCAGTCATGATTTCCTTCCATGGTTGGGCTGTCATGATACCATTTCATGATAGGGCAGTCATGATACCATTTCATGTTAGGACAGTTGTGATACTATTCCATTTTAGGGCAGCCAAGATACCATTCCATGTTAGGGCAGTCATGATACCATTCCATGTTAGGGCAGTCATGATACCCTTCCATGTTAGGGCAGTCGTGATTTCCTTCCATGTTAGGGATATCATGATACCATTCCATGATAGGGCAGTCGTGATACCATTCCATGTTAAGGCAGTCATGATACCATTCCATGATAGGGCAGCCAAGATACCATTCCATGTTAGGATAGTCATGATACTATCCTAACATGGAATGGTATCTTGGCTGCCAAGATACCATTCCATGTTAGGATAGTCATGATACTATTCCATGTTAAGGCAGCCAAGATACCATTCCATGTTAGGGCAGTCGTGATACCATTCCATGTAAGGGCAGTCATGATACCCTTCCATGTTAGGGAAGTCGTGATTTCTTTCCATGTTAGGGCTGTCATGATACCATTCCATGATTGGGCAGTCGTGATACCATTCCATGTTAAGGCAGTCATGATACCATTTCATGTTAGGGCAGTCATGATACCCTTCCACATTAGGGCAGTCATGATTTCCTCCCACTTTAGCACAGTCGTGATACCATTCCATGATAGGGCAGTCATGATAACATTCCATGTTAGGGCAGTCATGATTCCATTGCATGTTAGGACAGTCATGATACCCTTCCATGTTAGGGCAGTTGTGATTTCCTTCCATGTTAGGGCTATCATGATACCATTCCATGAAAGTGCAGTCATGATACCATTTCATGTTAGGGCAGTCATGATACCCTTCCACATTAGGGCAGTCATGATTTCCTTCCACTTTAGCACAGTCGTGATACCATTCCATGATAGGGCAGTCATGATAACATTCCATGTTAGGGCAGACATGATGCCATTCCATGTTAGGGCAGTCATGATACCATTCCATGCTGTAGTTACAATAACATTCCATACTTTGGCACACATTATGTAAGTATAACTTTTTGTTTCCTTTAGTGTATGCATTTGACCATTGGTGCTGTTTTCAAATGTATTTTGCCTTGTCAGTCGTTCCTGTCAGCTATATTTAACTACATATGTAGGCATTGCTGGGACAGCATTTCCACCTGTGTGTCACTTGTGTAGTTTATGTTGTTTTCACCATAGACAAAGCATGTTTCATACATAATAGGATTCCATATGCTTTACATGTATTACTATGCACCATCTCATTCTGTTAGTGACACACACAGTGTGTCACATTGCCAAGAAAATTACCTTCCCATTTCTATTTGCCTGCACAACATTCCAAGATCAATTAATGATGTTGTTTGCAACATATGTCAACACTTTGCACTCATTTGGTATATCCATTGGTCTGCAGTCCATGTTTATGTGATACATATAGTAAACTACCCAGCATGAATTGTGTTACAAAGCTGAACTCTAAGATGCTTATAAAAGTAGACCATGCATTCACCAAGCAAATCTAATAGAAATTAGAACAGCATACAATTATTTTTTTATTTTCATTCTTCACTTATGACTCTTCTAATATTCTCAATTATTTCTCTTCTACTTTTTTTGTCTTCTTCCTGACTCTGGGTCATGCTTTAATTATAATTTCTTGGCATTTTGCAGTTTGTGCTCTGTGTACCTTGGATGCTTTAATGGCATGTGCATATGTCTGTAATATGGCTATTTATTGTCTGGTAATTTTAATGTGAGAATGGTATGTTAGAGTGCATTTACTATAATACCTGTCCTGAAATATCACAGTGAAGCTGTCTTGTGATGCATTGGGAAAGATCTTGCCATATAGCAGAAACTTTAGCAGGATTATATGAGTACTACTTAAAATATTTGTGTAATAAATCTGCTTTTACTTCAGCTCAGACAGCCACAGTTGTGGTTTCTGACATATGTTACTGTTAGCACATTCTTTGTCTTTGTGCCATTAGAAACAGCATACAGCAGTCACTGCTTTTTGAGTTTATGGGATTATAATGATCAAAACCACCTGGCACAAACAGTGAAAATCTGGGATACTGCACTGAAAATGAATATTACTTCATTTCAAGTACCGAAAATGAAAGGATTAACCACAAATGGGAAGAGAAGTAGTCTGCTCACACAGTCAAAAGGTCTATTAAAAACAGAAACAGTAAAGCTAGCCAGGTAACCACAGTAGAGGTAACAGTGCAATAGTATTCAGAAAGATGTATGTTTGTATATGCCAGTTATGTACTCATTAAAACAAATGCAAATGGACATAAATGGTCCATAAAATTTGCAATATTACCTCAAAGGACAATCTTTGGAGAAATCAGGAATAAGTCCTGTATATAAACTGAGTCTACTGTTTCTCCAGTGTTGTGTAACCAAGATAATGCATTTGCATTGAATGAACTGTCGATTTGAAGTCTAAATTTTTGTAAAATGGAATTTTTTTGAGTGTACTTTCACCAGAAAAACTCAGTCAGCTGACTGCAGGATGCTGAAGTAGACAGACATCTAAAGACACAGAAAAATCTGAGTCCTATATCCTTATCACAATGAAAGAACCTTTAACTGGCACATGTACTTGTGAATGGCCATTGGATTAGTACTCTTGACTACCTCAAAAAAATCAATCCCTTTTATCAGGGAAGTATACTTCTGATTCGAGCATTTATAATCACAGGTATTGTTCTGGAAGTCAGAGTGGCATACCCACCCACTTCATGTGCATCTCAAGCCACAGCTGCATTTTAGGGGACAAGTAAGACACTGCTCTCTTACCCAACAGACTTATTTTACAAATTAACGGAGGGGTTGACACAACAGTAGTCATAATGTTCCTTAAGAAATAACAGTTGTTAAAGCACCAGTCAAAGTGGGCAGGAGAAAAGCCAGATAACAGAGCAGAAAGTGTTTGGGGACCCAATGAAAGTAACAGTACTTTAGAAAATTGAGAATGGCCCACAACATGCCCTTCTACCTACAAATGTAGGAATCAATGAAAATTCTCCTGAAAATGAGAGTAATCTCACCAAAATCAAAGCACCTGATTTACATAAAATTGATATCACATGGCTTTTGGCTCATCTATTTCTAGTAGGTTTGTTGGATAACAGATACAGATACAACTAAAAAATGTTGTCATTGACAAGTTAAAATAAAGTCTTTATATCTCTTACTACTCAATCAAACTGGAATTTTAAGATCAGAAACATAGAAGCAATTTCTGAAAACATAAGAAACAGTGTCTCCATCAAAATGTTAATTTACTGTACACTGTTCCCCTGCATATATTCTTAGCATTTCTCAAAGAAATGTTTGTGCCTTGATTCAGATATACATACTAGCAAGGCTCTTCATTAGAAAAGTTTCATGTCTGCATGCAACCAGCAGTTCTTAACTTGTTAATTACAGCTTACACCCTGAAACAAAATCCAACACAGTTTTGAGTTAATTGCTCCTTTACATCTGCATGAAAATTGCACAGCAGAATATATGAGGGAACTTCATAGGTTTATAGGTTCATTGGTGATTACAAAACCAACAACTCCTGTGCGCCATATAAAGCCTAGCAGGCTTCCCAGATATATCTCGTATGTTGATACTCTATAGTTGCTTTAATGGCTGTAGACTTCGGTACGGTTGTCAAGTACTTACAGGTTGTCTGTATCTATAAGAGACATAGGTGTCAGACCAGGGGTACATTTCTGATTCCCCATCCACTCTTCCTACTTACACTTGAATTGGGTTAGGGAAGAACTCTGTTGGACATGGATGAGACACTGGTTCCAGAGAATGGTAGTCTCTGGGACATATACCTGACCCTCCAGCATGTCCAGCTCATGTTGTAGGTGTGGTTTAGGTCCCTAGATCTGGTAATTCTGATGCAAGTTGTTTTCTGGATGTACAACAGGTCTATCAGTGTGGGATGAGAGGATACTTTGCAGGCCAGACACAGATCACCTATCAGCATCAGGATGCAGACAGAGTACAGGGATATGGTTTTGAGGCAGTTCACATAGGATATTTATTTATTTATTTTATTTATTTTCTGTTGGTTTACCAGGATAGTCCATTGGGCCAAGAAGAACCCGTTTTCAATGGAGTCCTGGGGAGAAAAAACAAACAATCAAAGTTAAGTTACCGGTTAATCATGATAATTATACAAGAAGTAGAGATCAAAAACAAACAATTACATAGTATTAGAGGAAACAATACAGCTAGTAGCTACTAAGAGAAAAAAACTTTTACAAACAATACAACTAGTAATGTAGCATACAGGTGGTACAAACAAAAACAAAGAATGAATCAAGGTAGGTACTTAATGAGAAGTTACATATACATAGGATATGTTGTTTGTATTATTTTTATGGTGAACCTAAGTAAATGCTCCAGTTTTTGCATATGCCTAGTCCATACTGAAGGAGGAGTTGTACTCAATGATTGGTCTGATGAGGGCCGTGTGCAGTGGAACAATGACATCCTTGGACTTAGATGTCATACCCTTGCTTATATGTTGAGCTACATAAGGTGATTTCCTTTCTACATATGCTACCAGATTCCTGACCAGTGGGTCTATTCTTAGGGGTGTATTGTCAATGTGGTAGTTTCCAGGGGTAGACATCTTCCCAAAGGACACTATTATACATGGCTTAGCATTGAGGTTTAGACCATGGCTCTGGTACCAGATATTTGTCTCTATCAGGCCTTCTGGGAGGGCATTTGTGTCTTTGGAGAATTCTATGATTGCATACAGTTTGCAATTGTCTGCAAGCTTGGTCAGCCAGAGGACCTTAATTTGACCTTGTCCTCATTGAAATAGATGTCAAAATATGCGGCTGCAGTCCTTTTACCTGAAGGATTCCAGTAGTGAGTGTCCTTTTTGTGGAGTAGACTCCCCTAGCATAAATTCTGGGTTCTATCTTTCAGCCAGCTGATTATTTGGTAGGTGACTTACAGGTTTATGCATAGCATTGTGAGTTTCTCAAAAATGCCTGAGTGGGGTATTGAGTCAAAAGATTTGGACAGGTCAAGGTAGGCAGTATGTACTGTCTTTCTCTTGTCTATTGCTTTTATGACATTTCTCACAGGAGTCAACCAGGCTGAATAGGTATAACCTGCCCTTGACGAAACACAACTGGACATGAGAAATGTTCTCTTCTTGGCAAATGTTATGACGGAAAAGGGAACTTTGAAGAACAAACCTCACATGGTTAATGAGTGAGTATTTATTATAAAAAGAGATGAATCTCTTGATTAGTCCTACTGATGACTTTTGCCACTATTGGAGACTTCCTGGCCTGAAAGAGATTTCCCTCTTGCAGTACTATAGACTTGGAAAAATAATTTATTGTATGAAAGTTAGAAAATAAAAATGCCAGCAACCACCATGAATTTGGAAAGATCTATAGGAGAGGTCTGCTAAGTGACCAGTTGCATTTCATGAAAAGTGGTCTTCCTGATCTCAAGCCACAGAAATAACAAGTTATAGCAAGATTTTACATTAATGTGCTATACTGTGAGATTCCAGTAGTACAAGTACTTTTTTCACCACAGCAGGTTGCTTCTTTTTCTCATGCTGACATGACTGTAATGCTAGTGGGTGGGCATGTTTTTGGTGAGTTTGAATTATTCATATTGCTGTTGATGGGTTTTACATTGAATTTTCATAGAAGAGGCAATAATCTCCATTCTGCATAATTCTAGTGCCCAGAAAAGACACTAGATATATATAATTTTAATAATTTTGCCTGCATGTATTAACTCACACAAATAAATCCTGTTATTCAGGCTAACTCCATCTCTCACAAACCTGTGGCTTACAAAGTGCTTCATGAATATGGACGCAGCATAGGACGGGGGGGGGAGCACAAATACTAAATAAATGCCAACTCCGTACAACAGCATAAACATTATTCTCCTGGTGCCTCAGCTTCTGCTTTACAGTGAGGAAAAGAACAAATGCACCATTAAATGGCAATAACATCAACAAAAGCATGTCACCATAAAGTAGTTAAGTAATCAACCACACTAAGCCGCTTTTCCCGGTGCAGAAGCTCCTCTGCTTGTACTCCACCAATCAGAAAAAGAGGAAGGTGGAGGAGGCACAAACAGTGACTAACATAAACACATTTGATAGGCAAAAGTGACAAAATAACAAAAATATGAATGGAAAAATGAGATGTGTACCCACCTTAAACAATTGGAACAGCTGAGAGCTAAGGTGCTTTGAATGACAGATACAACTAGTTCATTTTGTTGCTAATCAAAAAGAAATAACAACACTTCTAAGTACTTCATAGGGAGTGGGTGGGAGAGTGAGACAGCATGAGCAGCATGCTTATAGGAGGATACAGTCTGTGTAGGAGGAGCAACTGGAACAAAAGAATTTTAAACAGCCCAGTTTGTGGAACCAGTGAAGCAGAAGTAGAAGTATGGAGGGCAGGGACAAGGTATCACAGTGTGTTTTGGGTATTAAGGAGATTTAGGGGAAGCACTGTCTTAGATGAGCAGCATTGCTGTATAGAGAGCACACATGGACAGAAGCAACTAATGGTTTTCTTCACTGACCCAAGAAATCCAAGACCTCTTCGAAGCACTGCACAGGGAGAATGAAAGAGTGCAGGAGTGGTTGAGTTACATATTTCCAGAACAGCACAACCAATCTATATGGATCAGAAGGCATAGGTGGGCTTTAAATGACTCTGTCTCAGAATGAGAACAAGTAGAATAGTAGAGATGTATAAAAAGAAGAAAGAAATATTGCTTAGGAGTAGTAGAAGCATTAATGCATAAAGAGGGAGAGAGAGAAATAACAAAATGAAACTATGTTTTTTAGTGTTAACCCAAATATCTTTTATGGTTATATAGTAAAAAGTAAATGGTTAGAAGCACAGGACTACATTCTTCTTCTTAGCAAAAAGACAACAGAAGATACCAGGACATCTCTGAATGCTGTGTTAAAGATTGCTGAAATGGAAATGGAAAGGGCAGAGCAGAAAAGAAGACAGAAAATAAAGCAGTTGAGCTAAGAGATTACAGATCAGTAAAGTGAGGAGCAGGTGACCATAGAAGAATAATATATCAGCGACTATGAAGGCATATGAGTGTCAAATACATATAGCATTATGAGACAGTGAGCTACTCAGATAGGATATGGGTATGGTAGAGTATTAGAGTATGAAAACCTAAGGCAAGAGAAAAACATGGGAGTAGCACATTTATCAGTACATAGGCTAAGAGACAGGAAAGACAACTAAGTAATTAAAGGCAGTCTGAGGTCCACATAGGTGGCAGTACACTAAACACCGAAAGTGTGATAAAAGAATTAGGGACACAGGTGGACAGTGGTCTCACCTTTGATAAACACATTGCCACAACAGTCAGGAAATCCTTCTATGTGGCACACCTCATTACTAAGGGCTTTTCATCCAGAAAAAAGGAGTCATTGTCCCACTGTACTCATTCCTCATTAGACTCATTATAGAATACAATGCCCTGTTTGGTATGTACCTCTCAAAATATCTGCAACAAATAGAAAAGCCGCAGAAATACCTCATTAAATGAACCACAGGCCTAAAGCAGATGCCCTACACTGACTGCCTTAAAAAACTCCAGCTATACTCTGTCGCATATCGTCTACTCAGAGACAATCTCTGCTTAACATACAAGGCCATGTCAAGCTCAGAGCTGTTGGACATGTTACACTTAAAGAAATCCCAATCCCTCAGAGCCACAAGCTCCAGGGATCTAAACCTTGTCATCACAATAAACAAAACATGCTGGAGGGATAGATTCCTGACCCAGAGACTCCACAGACTCTGGAATAGACTGCCCATACATGTCAAGCAAAGTGCGTGTTTGGCCCTCTTCAAAAGGAACCTTGACGATTGGATGGGAGAAAGGAAATTCACCCTGGGGATCATATCAGTTGCCCTGCTAGACAGGGGTCCAGGGAAGTAAATAGTATGGGAAGAAATAGCCAGGGAATTGTTATGGCTAGGCTTGTGTAGGCCCTAGGGCCGATAGCCTAGTACCAACCTATGAAGCTATGAACCTATGAAAAAGTGACATGTCAAAGCATAATATGGACAGTAACAGAAACAGAGCAGTAAATGATTGAGAGAGAGTAAAGGTAAGAGAATACATGGGTTTCAGCACTGTGTGTGACAGTGCCAGTCCAGCTATCTGGAATTTTTTGTAAATAATTCTATGTCATTTATGAATATTGATATGATTTATACAGAACTGCATGCTATGTACTGAGCTTCAAGAATGTAACCACAGCATACTCTGCTGGAACATAGAAGATTAACTTAGAAAACTTCAAGAAAATAAGTTGAAATGAAGTACTTTACGATGTGCTATAAAAGTTAGTTTCAATGCAGCAAGGAGACAGGATGTCTAGAGATAGAAGTTTTTTCTATTGTCTTGGAGAGAAGAAGAAACTAGGTTTAAAATGTAAAACATGCTTTATTGCTTTATGGTTTCCTAGCAGCTGCACAGTTCTGAGAGATATGTATTTTTAACACAGAAATGTTAAAATTCTATTACATTTCTGTTTAGCCTGGGAACTGAAGTCAGGTGACAAAAAGTGATGCCACCCCAGGCTAACCCAACAGTAAAATGTGATATTAATTTAAGAACTCTCTCAGAGAGAGACTGTGCATTTTGTATTTTGTCTTGGACATCATCACATCTTGCTTGTAAGTAAGATTCAGGGCATATTATCTCGTTTAGATATAGATAGGGATATAGTAAATATTAGTTTAGATGTTTTCTGTATTTATATGAGACTGTCCTGTAATGCTGTTTGAAAATATTTCCTGTGATTTTGAGCTCTGAGGTAACTGTGTTTGTTTATTGAGTATTGTTTTGTTCTTTTATTATTTATTATTAAATATATTTAAACCTATATTTGTGGCTGATATTTGTGAGACTTATTTAAGCTCTTAGAGTACTTGCATATGTGTTTGATGACACTGTGCAGGCCACTCCTAAATAGCGTTGCAGTCTTGGTCAAAACTACCATTTGTATAATAGTAACATTACACAGTAGGATTGGACACCATTTGTAAGGGCCTTATAGTAGCTGATAAGTAGGGGTTGGTGGCAGTATAAACTACCTTATAATCTGGGCAGACGGGGGCATAGTTAGTAAACCTGTGCCAGCCTTCCCCAGGGCTGTGTGTGTGTTTGTATAAAAATCAAATCTCAACTTGTGTGTGCATGTGTCAGCTACTTGGGCAGGAGCACAATGCACTGGTTGGACAGAGACGGTGTTGAAGGTCTTGGTGTGACCCCTCAGCTGAGTTCTTAACCCTATAGCTGTGGCAGTTGGGGTCTTATTGGGAAGCTGGAGAAAGAGGAAGAAAACAGCCCCAAACTGACTGTGATCTCTGTGTGCTCTTAAGGGAAATTGTACTTTACTGTGAGTGTACTTGTCATCCTCCCATTGTGTACGTCCCTCACTGCTGCCAGTGGTGATGATTGAGGCTCCTTGATAACTGGGCCAGTGCAGGGGTGTCACATATTAATTTGTTGGCAGTGTGGAATATCCACATCACATATTAATTGGTTGACAGTGGTGAGATAGCCACATCACATATTAATTAGTTTGTAGTGGTGTGGATACTGAATTCCTGTAGCCTATGTACAGTGGTCACTGAAGGTGTTTGTACTCTCATTCAGCTATGCAGTGAACATTCAGAGTTCATATCACAATTGTTTTATTTTTTTTTTGTTAGCTAGTTAGTCAGGGAAAGCAGGCAAGCATGTCAGCAGAGGAGTATGGCAAGCTGACAAAGAGCCAGTTGGCTGAGATGTGCCAGTCTAAAGGACTGGTGTATGCCAGCTTAACTAAGGCAGACATGATTGCAGTTGCATCGCAGAATAGCATCCAGGAGGACAACCTGGCTGGCCTTGGAGATGTACAACTCTCAGAAAATGGACAGATCAATCTTTCCACAGAGGACTTAAAAATCCATCTGCAGTTAAAGGGACTTGAACTGAATGCCAAGTGTTTGGAAATAGAGGCAGCAGAGAGACTGAGACATCTAGAGACTGAGGAAAATGAGAAAATGCAATGTCTGAAGGCTGAGAAAAATGAGAAACTGCGATGCCTGGAAGCTGAGGAGAAGGAGAGGCAGAGGCAACATGAAAAGGAGATGCTGACTCTTCGCCAGAGTCATGCAGGTTATGGGGAAGGGAGTAACTGAACCCCAGAAGCAGCAAAGATTAGTGCATTTCTTCCACAATTTACAAAGGGGGAGTAATTTTGATAGTTTCATTCATATGTTTGAGAGGGTATGTAAACAATATAATGTTGAGCAAGGGCTCGGTATACAGTTCCTGACCCTCTTACTCCATGTTAAAGTTGTAGCTGCTATTTCTAAACTGTCTGATACTGATTGTTTAAATTATAATGTTGTAAAGAATTGTATTTTATAATGTTTTAAGTTAACACCTGAAGCTTATAGAATAAAGTTTCTTGGGCATAGACGCAAGGGCAGATGAAAGTGTGTGTGAATATATTGCTGAACTAAGCACTTCTTTTCATAGGTGGATGAGTGAATGTCAGGTCACCACTTTTGAAGGGCTGGAAGACCTTTTGGTGAGGGAAGAAGCCCTCAGCACTTTGCCTGAGGACATTAGAATCTAGTTAGCTGATAGACAATGCACTACTGCAGATGAGTTGGGGAAGAAGAGAGACCTATATCTAGCAAGCAGGGCATCACTGCACAAGAAAGGGACATCTAGTGCTGCTCATGGGTCTAAGGGAACACATGGTAGGCAGACCAGACTGCCCCAACAAAGTTCACCAGTAGCAAGGGAAGCCACTAGTCCAGGTACACATCCAGAACCAAGGGTTAAATGTTCTAAATGCAACCAGTGGAGCCATGTAGCATATGGATGTCCATGTGGCAAGGTGTGGAACAAAAGGTGGGAGAGCCAGTAAGTGGGGATGACAAAATGCCATCAGTAAGTTGTCTCAAGACAACAAGGGTACCAAACTACAATAAGAGGTTATATCCTGTCTTGGTGACTGGGAAAGAGGCCATTGCTAAGAGAGATACAACCTCTGACCAAACCATTGTGAAACCTGCAATGGTTACAGAGGAGCACTACTTGATTGGGCAGTCTACTCCAGTCAGAGCTTTATTAGGGACCCCATTCCAAATACCTTTGGCTAGGGTTCACCTTGACTGGGAGGGTGGAAAAGGGAGCCAGCAAGTAGGTGTGTTTGAGGATATCCCTGCATATGTCATAATAGGGAATGATTTTGATAATTTAGTACCTTGTGTGCACACAGTTACACACAGTCAGGTTTGGAGAAAAGTATGTGGGTCTGGTAGCCTAGGGGAGACCTAAACAGTCCACACACTTGAGGATTGGTGAAGTGGATACTTCAGGGATGGAGCTACCCTGTAGCAGTGAGACTGAACGTAAGCCACAGCTGTTTGTGGGTACTGATGTTCCCTTAGACAGAGTGACTGCAAGGACAGAGTTGAGTAGTAGTACCCAGGCTGACAGTGAGGCACCACTGTCAGAGAATACCAGACTACCTGTGGAAGGGGAGCTGGGAAGGGTTATAAAGAGACAATTGAGACAGGCTCAGCTCTCAGACCCTACATTACAAGGTCTGAGGGAGATATCTAATGTGGCACCTGATTCTCAAGGGAATGGGGAATCTGTATACTGGGACAAAGGGTTACTGTATAGAGAGTAGACCCCAGAGGGAGGGCTAGAAGGTGAGAGAATACAGCAGTTAGTAGTGCCCAGAGCCTACTGTCTGGCACTTCTAGCAGTAGCCCATGATATTCCCTTTGCAGGTCATATGGGCATAAAATGCACAAAGAGACATATTATGCAGAACTATTATTAGCCTGGGATTTACAGAGATGTAACAGGGTACTGCAGGACCTGTGAACAGTGCCAAATGGTAGGCAAGCTAGGAGACGAGGTGAAAGCTCCTTTGATGCCTTGGCCTGTGCTTGAGGAGCCATTTCAGAGGGAAGCTATGGATATTGTGGGGCCTCTGAGTACCCCAAGTTCCACAGGGAAAAACTATATCCTAGTGGTGGTAGATTATGCTACAAGATACCCTGAGGCAGTGGCTCTGTCCTCCGTTGAGGCAGAAAAGGTGGCAAATGCTCTGTTAGAGATTTTCAGTAGAGTAGGTTTCCCAAAAGAAATACTGACTGACAGAGGTGCCAATTTCATGTCAGACCTGCTGGCTTGTCTGTGGAAGTACTGTGGGGTGAAGCACCTAAAGACCACCCCCTACCATCCCCAGACTAATGGTCTTGTTGAGAGGTTAAATTCTACACTCAAGATGGTGTTATGGGAATTTGCAGACCAGTTTAAGAGGGAGTGGGACAAATATTTGCCCCATCTGTTGTTTACTTACAGAGAGGTTCCCCAGGAATCCACAGTTTTTTCACCCTTTGAGTTGTTGTATGGGCATAGTGTGAGGGGACCTCTAGATTTGATTCAGGATGAGTGGGATGGTGAGTGTGAATCCCACAAGGAGTCTGTGTGGTATATGTCCTAAACCGGAGGACTCAGGGAACTCATGAGCTTGGCCCAGGAGAACCTGGCAGAAGCTCAACAGCAGAAAAAGGATTGGTATGACAGGAATGCTCGACCTAGAAGGTATGCTGTAGGGCAGCAAGTAATGGTTCTCATTCCTGTCAGACAAAACAAGCTGCAGCTAGCTTGGGATGGACCCTACAAGGTGGTAAGGAAGGACAGTGATTCTAACTACATGGTAGAACTGCTAGGTAGGAGGCAGGGGCACAAACTGTACTATGTTAACATGATGAAACCTTACTATGATAGGGAGGCCCTTGTGCTGAGTATTTGCAGTGAATGGCAGGAGGAGTCTGAGGGGGATCTGGTTAATAATCTCCTCAGTGAGGCTCGGACTGACAGCTCAGTGAAAGGGGTAGCAATGTCCCAGCAGCTATCCCCTAACCAGGTTAAAAAAATCCAAGCAGTGTTACGGGGGTTTGGGGGCATGTTCACTGAGAAACCAGGGTGCACCCACCTGGAACAACACCATGTGGATACTGGACTCCACAGGCCTATTAAGCAGGCCCCTTATAGGGTGCCTGAGAGAGTCAAACAGACTCTGAGGGAGGAGACACAGGAAATGTTGGAACTAGGGGTAATTCAGGAGTCCAGCAGACCCTAGGCCTCCTCAGTGGTGCTGGTACCGAAGAAGGGTGGCAGCACCAGGTTCTATTTAGACTACAGAAAATTAAATAGTCACACAGAGTCAGATGCTTACCCCATGCTAGGACAGATGAATCCCTAGGGCAGCTGGGTGGGGCTAAGTATCTTACCACTACTGATCTTACCAAGAGTTACTGGCAGGTGTCCTTGACTCCCAGTGCTAGAGAGAGGTCAGTCTTTGTGACTCCTTTTGGCTTGTATGACATGAAGATGCTCTTTGGGATGAAAAATGCCCCAGCAATTTTCCAGAGGCTGGTAGATCATATCCTAGCAGGAGCAGGATATTTTGCCCTTGTTACCTAGATGATATTGCCATCTAGAGCCATTCCTGGCAAGAGCACCTTCAGTAGGTCTGGGAGATGCTGGGCAGACTACAGAGGGCAGGGATGACCCTTAAGCCCAGCAAATGTCAGGTGAGTATGGCAGAGGTCTCATACCTGGAACATAGAGAGAGGATTGGTAAGAGCAGGCCAAAACCTGCCAAAGTGGAAGCATTCAGGCATGGCCTGCACCTGTTACCAAAAAGCAGGTGAGGGCATTCTTAGGGAAAGCAAGATACTACAGAAAGTTTGTCCCCAATTATAGTACCATAGCTGCTCCCCTCACAGACCTGATAAGGAAAAATAGGCCAGGTAAAGTAGTGTAGACCCCAGCATGTGAGCAGGCATTCCAGAAGCTTAAAGGAGCTTTGGGAGGACCCCCTGTGTTAGCCAGTGCAGATTACAGCAAATAATTTGTTGTGCAGGTGGATGCTTCAAACCATAGGGTGGGGGCTGTACTTAACCAGGTTTCCTCAGAGGGAAAAGAACACCCAGTGGTATATCTCAGTGATAGGATCAAACCCAGGGATGACTGCTATGCAGCTGTAGAAAAGAAATTCCTAGCCGTAGTGTGGGCATGGTAGAAACTTCAGCCTTATCTGTTTTGAAGGAAATGCACTGTAATTACAGACCATAAACCCTTAACATGGCTAGATTGGGCTAGTCAACAAAATGCCAAGTTACTAAGGTGGAGCCTAGGGTTGCAAGCATATGATATGACAGAGCAGCACCACAGTGGGGGTTAGCAATACCAATGCAGATGGGCTCTCAAGACATGGAATAGGGTAAGGTATTCACAGATAGGCTCAACCCTCTCAAGCAACATTTCTCAAGGGTCACTTGAGAAGCTATTTGGGTTTACGGGGGGGGTGGGTGACACTGCCAGCCTAGGTATCATTTGTGAATATTGATATGATTTATAGAGAACTGCTTGTTATCTACTGAACTTCAAGAATGTAACCACAGCATACCCTGCTGGAACATAGAATATTAACTTACAAAACTTCAAGAAAATAAGTTGAAATTAAGTGCTTTACAATGTTTTATAAAAGTTAGTTTCAATGCAGCAAGGAGACAGGCTGTCTAGAGCTAGAAGTGTTTTCTATTGTCTTGGAGTACAAGACGTACTTGAAGTAGTTATTAGGTTTAAAGTGTAAAAGGTGTTTTATTGCTTTATGACTTCCTAGCAGCTGCACAGTTCCGAGAGATATGTATTTTTAATATAGAGATGTTAAAATTCTGTTTAGTCTGGGAACTGTAGTCAGGTAAAAAAATGTGATGTCATCTAGGCTAACCCAGTAGTAAAATGTGATATTAATTTAAGAACTCTGTCAGAGAAAGACTGTGCATTTTGTATTTTGTCTTGGACATAGCAAGAACATCCACTCATCATCTCATCTGCACTTGCTTGTAATTAAGATTCAGGGCATATTATCTCTTTTAGATATAGATAGGAATATAATAATGATTAGTTTAGATGTTTTCTGTATTTATTTGAGATTGTCCTACAATGTTGTTTGAAAATATTTCCTGTGATTTTGAACTCTGAAGTAACTGTGTTTGTTTATCAAGTATTTTGGTCTTTTATTATTTATTATTAAATATATTTAACCTTATCTTTGTGGCTGATATTTGTGAGACATATTTAAGCTCTTAGAGTATTTGCATATGTATTTCATGACACTGTACATGCCACTCCTAAATAGCCTTACAAGTCTTGGTCAAAACTACCATTTGGATAATAGTAACATTACACAGTAGAATTGGACTCCCTTTGTCAGCTACTTGGACAGGGACACAAAGCACAGGTTGGACAGAGTGGGTGCTGGAGGTCATGGTGTGACCCCTTAACTGAGATTTTAACCCTATAGCTGTGCCAGTGGGTAGTCTTATTGGGGATCTGGAGAACTAGGGAGAAACCAGCCCCAGACTGACTGTGATCTTTACTGTGCATGTAATTGTCATCCTCCCATTGTGTACGTCCCTCACTGCTACCAGTGGTGAGGATTGAGACTCTTTGATTACTGGGCCAGTGCAGGGGCATCACACTGTGCATAATATTACAATGGGATTAGCTAAGTAGATGTAATAAAATTCTGTTTACATCAAAGAGCAGCTATTATTAACACCAACATCCTGTAAATGTGGGGTACGAATGTCCTTATTTACCATCAAATTTACACATACTCAGAGTAGGCATGTTTAGAGTTGCTGGTATGTGTGTTGGATACAGGTGTGTAAGGAAAGCTTTTTTTAATTTTATTATTAAAGGCAGCAATGTGCATTTTCATTTGTTTTTACCTTATTTTGTGGTCCACTGTAACTCCCTTCATGAAGTTACTTTGAATCCCAAGTGAAAGGTGGGTTACACGTACAGGTTTTGGGGTAGGTTTCTTACAAAAAAAGCTTTTGGGAGAAAGTAGATATGAAGTTTGCTGGAAGATGTGAAAGGGTTTAGAAAACATTTGTGAGTTAGATTGGTAGCAGGTTGGCTAATCAGAAAATTGAAGAGATAGGGGCACCGATAAAGATATGTGGAGAGCAGAAGATAAGGTGAGATAGGGAATGAAAGAAGAAGAATTCGAATGGGAGATATAGAACTTGTGCAGAGGTATTCAAAAATAGGAATATGCAAGTGAGAAAGAGAGAGAGAGAGTATACAAGATATGAGGATGAAGCAAACTAATGTTTATATAATGCATATAGCATATTAACATGCAATTTTTGTATGGGCCGGATTTTTCTTGCAGTTTTTTTTTTTACTGAATGATTTATCTTTGTGACCTTTTATACTTTGATTTAGATGTTCCCTGAAGACAAGAAATAAAACACATTAACATAGTTCAAAATTGTTGCTGTCAGATGTATATACCAACATGCCACCTTACCACTACCACTCCAAAATAAACAATCATATATGTGTCGGATGACAGATTGTGAGGACATTTAAAATAACAATCTCACTAATGTATTCCATCTTGCTGTACCAAAACAGTACACTATCCCTAGACAAGTTATAGTGACCTTCTGTGTATGCCTCTGACATCTGGGGAGGATAGTTAAATAAATAAATACTACACTGACCACAGCCCCTACCCAAACTATAATAACATTTTGTGCACACCTCAGAAAGCTGAGTGTAAATAAAAAATAAAATTTGTAATGATGATAGTATCCCTAGCCACCACAAAAGCCACAGCAACCTTCTGTGCACTACTCTAAGCAAGACAGTTTTTAGACTATATGAAGTTCAGGACAGGAGTTACTACTAGACCTGCATCAAAATCTACTTGTGCATCCTGGGATGTAAGGCCAGTAGGCCCCCTAGAAGCTCTGCATGTTCCATGAATGCATTTTTAGCTTTATTTTTGAAAAAAAAGTTGATTTGGCAATTGTTTTTTCTAATGTTACCCAGATGAGCTATGTATGTGCCCAGTAATATTGTGCATATCCACAGATAAAAATATGTGATATCTCTTCCTCTATCTCTATATATATATATATATAAAAATGTATATATAATTTTTTGCCTTGAATTGAGTTCTATCACACGTTATACTGACACTGTCCCTGACAAGTCAGATCTAGCACAAGATGCACAAGCACACACACACACACACACACACACACACACACACACACACACACACACACACACACACACACACACACACACACACACACACACACACAGACACACACACACACACACACACACACACACACACACACAGACACACACACAGACACACACACACACACACACACACACACACACACACACACACACACACACTACATTCTTGCCAACAGACAAAGTGTGGGAATGTCATTTCACATGCATCATGTCTTTGAGGTGCTTGAGGAATCCAGAGTACATGAATAAACTTACACAGAAACTGGCAGGGCATGCAAACTCCAAACAGAAGAAACCACAGCCAATAACTCAACCAAAGCTATGTACTGTGAGATGGTAATGCTATTCTGTGCTCCACCTTTCCAATGATCAATTACTTTCACACACATTTTGATCTTGTCAGCCTACCAAAGATAACTATTTATGCAGAGTGCTAATGAATGTGATGGAATGTGGAAAAATGGCTAACTCGTTACTCTTAAATATAGTGCAACCCTCCAAATACACACACATGGACACACACACAGACACATGGACACACACACACTGACATGGACACACACATAGACTCACGTACACAGACACACACAAAGATAAGACATATCACCAGTGATTTTACAAGTCGCAAATGACATTTATTGTATACACTTCAGATGTCAGATTGTAGATAATAAATGAATGAATGAATGAATGAATGAATGAATGAATGAATGAATGAATGAATGAATAAATGTCACAGTAACAAAGTATTCCATCTTACTTCACATAAATGCATATTACTCTTAAAAACTCAGATTACAGTCTGTTTAAAATGAGGAAATGAAAAGAGAGTCAGTTACATTGTAAAACAGACAGCTTCCACCCCCACCCTAAAGTTACAGTTAAGCCTGTGTGCCCTTCAGAAGTCTGGTAATTATATAAATAATGGTCATGTAATAATTCTACCTTTATTCTACACAAAGCATTCCAAGTAGCTTCAGATAAACTGGAGTAATTCATACAAAACCAGAATAATGAGTAAACAGCAGTTGGTAATGTTCCTCCCCAGACAGACCCAACAATTATAGCTAATTTGTCCAATGTCTCAATCTTATTAAAAAAGATCTTCGTGAAAGAACGAGGGGCAAAGCCAAAAAATATTGTGGAAACAAAGGCCCCAAACTAGGGACATATTTTCAGTATTGCTTTTACATATTTGGAGAGCTGAGAGATTAAATAAGTTTGCCTAGTATTCATAGAAACTCAAATGTCTGTCAATATTTATTCAGTGGAATGTGCAACCCTCTATCATTAACCAGGGAAGCACAGATGTTGCAATGAGCAGACCATGGATATGGTATAAACTCAGGGACATTCATTTAATAATAGGATGGGGGAAGAAAGTTCCAACACAATTTTAAAATATTACTCCAATTCACTTAAAACAGTAATAATATCATTATTCAATTGTTGACTGGGAAAGTCCAACTAGGACAGACCCTATTTTCAGCAGGTACCCATGAAGAAATGCTCCAGACACATATCTTTGTAATGTGGGAGGAAACCCATGCAAATGCCAGGAGGACATGCAGACTCCACACAGAAGGTACCCAAGCCAAGAATCAAACCAGAGAGCCTCTTGCTGTGAGCTGACAATGCTAACCACTGCGACACTCAGTATTATTGTATTATTGACTGAGTGCAATTCTTGGTGATTTACCAGCAGGGACATGAAAAATATGGTATTCTGTAAAATTCAGCAACAGATCCAGGGATTAAAACAAAGAAGAGCAGCAGGTACTTTGTATGCCCGTAGATGTGTCCAAATCTCCATAAATCTGGTTGCCTGCCAGAATTATTACAAAAAATAAAAATCTTGTTGCCTACCAGGATTATTTAAAAAAAAACTTACCTCATGTTCTTGGTAAGTCCTACTGCTACCATCCTGAATACCTCCTATCTGCTTTTCCACTTGCAGTATCTGTGAGCTTTCTGATCTGTGTCATGAAATGCAATAATGCAGCTGGCAAATCAGCTACCTTGCTGTTCATGGCAAGACACAGAAAGTAATAACCTACCTCATTGGATGCCATTTGACTAGCAGCATTTTTCTGCCATTTATTTATTTGTTTGTGTTCTTTATGTAGAAATAAATAAATGCAGAAGTAATTGGCTGAAAACATGCCTTGGACGAACAGCACCCTAAGTGGTTTCCTATGTCAGCTGTGCATAAGGCTTGTCATGCTAGCCAATAGGACAGGTGAATGCATTTTAATCTTTGGAGGCACAGTACTGCTTCTGATGAATTGTTAAGATTGTTGTTTTAGCTTTACTGACTGCTGAGACCAAGTCCTTTTCTAGCAGTTGCTGTAGTTGGATTTGGAAATGAAATAAGTCAGCCCTCTTAAATATTTCATCTCATGCTTCATTCATCTAATGATAACCTGGTCTTTTCATTTTGTCCTATTATTACTGGCATAATGAAGTGTTTTTGACACCTACATCTCTACATGCACCTTGGATTATTACGAGATGCCATCCATGTACTTTATCTTATAGACTTCAGATGAATGATCTGTACCTCACTTAATACTCCGTTCGAGATCTGCTGGTCGTTGCACTCTTGTATTTCAATAAGACAGACAGCTCAGCTAACAGGTTAAACAACAATTCTGCATCTTCCTCCAAATTAAATCTGGATGACTTGATGGGTGCTCTCAATTTTATCTTGAGACTAACTGGCTTCTCTGTCCTTGAGAAAGTAGTTAAAGCTTGAGGGTGGATATTGTAAGGCATACATGGCCATCAGACTTAAATAGTTGTGAAACTCCTGTGTATCCTATGATTGCCAAGAGTTTTTGTTTTATTTGTTCATTCTTAGATATACCTGTAGTGACTGCTCTGTAGTGCACACTGGTCTATTTGCATTTGTTCCAAGTTATTTTACCTCCTGCATGTTTTGCTGATTTACTGGTATTCAGGATTTAGATTATAAACCATTTCTAAATATTTTCCTTTGCTGTAATTGGCACATTAATGCAGATCCTTTCTAGAGACTAAGGCTTGTCTATATCATGAATGGATACCATAAGTTTGATCTGATAACTACGGGGGCATGCTGCTTTGCATTTCTTTATCACATTTGAACATTACATTTTTAGCAAATTTTTTTGATTTTTTGTTATATTACACTAAATATGTTGTCAGAGTTGCTTTTAACTGTTGACTTAATTTTGTTTTACTGGTATTGTTACAGAGAGAATTTTGAGAAACTTTTCATGTTATTTTCCTTCTTTGCTGTGAATTCTGAGGAACTTAAATTTGGATTATCTGTCAAGATTACATATTCTAATGTCATTTCTTTGGGTATAACTGGGTGTTCTATTTGTAATCTTATTTGGGTATTTTTAAAGCATGCTCTATTTAGTCACACCCATATTAGCCATTGTCCCAAAATATGCTGAATTTTATTTTTAACAGTCAAGATTCAAATGTGCAGAGCTTTCATCTGCAAAGCCTGTGGTTGATTACTAAAATGTCTTGTATGATATTTACAGCTATCTGGTAAGACTAGTTTATCTTATTTTTATTCTTAATTGCAATCTGCTATTAAATACCTCATAGTATATTTTGGTTTACATTGTTCTCTTGATTTGACTGTCTAAACCATGACTTTTATTCAACTTTTTTGTGTTTTTCATCATTGTAATATCTTTATTACTGATCTTATAACATTACATAGCAAACGATTATATCTGCTCTTGCATAGCTGGAATTGATTTACTCCCAGAAGAGGAATTTTCTATGATACGGGCCTCAACATTACGTCAGTCTTTTAATCCCCTTCAGCTGTCCAGATTTATTCTGATTCATAGAGGTGATCACATGGGAGAAAACTAGAAGTGTTCCATAGTTTACATTCAGCTAGGTTATTAGTTAGGTTTACTAACTATTATTTGAGATGAAATCTTCTCAGGACATATGTCTTCCATATTAGATAATCGAACTTTTAAAAGTTTGAGTGTCACATAGTTGACACCATATAATCGAATTTTTGAAAGTTCGAACATTTTAATGGAGATCTCTAAACAGTGCGGAATGGGAAGATTTCCCTTTTCTGCACTGTAGTGAGATCTCGGAGTTGGTATATTTAAAGAGTGGGGGTGTGGGGGTGCAGGGGGGCTTGCCCTAATGCTTAAAACATTCAGGTAGGTTATTTGTGTAGTTTATTTTTTTTATTAGATATTCAAACTTTTAAAAGTTCAATCATATGGTGTCGACCATATGACAGTTGAAATTTTGAAAGTTCGATTATCTAATATAGACCCTTCTTCCATAACTTCAAGACATATACAGATATCAGTAGCTTGTGCGTAATTGAAGGAACTTGTGCCAAGATGTCTCTATGTACAGCCATATTGAGTAATGCCAAGGAGATGTCGATCAAGTTTGCAAACTGTTGTTGTGTTTTTGACCTAACTGTTGTTCTAGAGACCTGAGAAATGTAGAATTTTTGTACTCATCTTTCTGTTGCCATATCAACAGATGCTTCTGTCAAATGATCGTCACACAAGGCATTATCAGCAAAGATGTAATCATATGATTTAGACGCAGATTTTACACTATTGAAATCTTATGTGTGTCTACCATCTTCTTTGACTATGCCCTTTGTGCAGGAACAAATTGCTGATGTCTCCTGACTTATACCATCACGCAATCCCATGGTATTTTCTCAAGAATTCGCAGACTTATTCTTTAACTTATTGTCGGATGACTCATGCTGCATAGTTTTGTATGACTTTATCACCTCTTGGGTTTCAAAAATGTACTGAACTCAACGTAAAAGTCTCCCACATTGTGGAGGTATTTGTCTTTTTTAAAGCTACTTCCACTACCATAGTAACATTACTTTGAATAGATATTCCAAGGTTGTTTGATCACCTCAGACCTGATGAAAGAGACCTTTTGTCCTGACTACCATCTGATTTATGTCTGTGTAGGGATGCCTCAGATTCTGTCACCCAGTAATTGAGCTGTCCTAGTTTAGGGACTTTCAGAACATTGTCATTTGTGATCTGATTTACTAACTCACTATTGGACCATCTCCTGCTTGAAAACAATGAAGGCTATATCCGAAGCATCTGGTACAACTGTAACATCAGGTCGTTTAGTATTATCAGTAAACTCTTGCCCAAATATATTAATATTCAGTATCTTCTGGAGTTCAAAAACTCTGGTATGTCTGATATTTTCAAAAGATTTGGAGACTGGAAGGCAGGACTGCAGTTGGAGAAAACCATGCCTACCTCTGAACAACCCTAGAGTAGACAATCACAATTCTACTAGCTGGAAATCACAGATAGTGATGACTGCAAATACAGGATCAGAAAATAGGCAAAGGAATCAAGATTTTGGGAGCAAATAACTCAAGAGGCAAAGATAATATAATGGGGAGAGGCCAAGATGACATCTGGATTGCAAGTTAGAGACTGCTTTCCCTGCTAGAAATTGATAACAGAGTGTAAGCAAACAGAGAGGGATATGGGAAAGTGAAACACCAGCTCCTGTAGAGTTTTTAGCTGACTCTACAACAGAAGGTCCTCTTTAAAAAGGGATAATTAGTAGGCCATATACAATTGTCAAAGGAAAAATATACTTTAAAAATGATCAATACACGGTAGGTTCAGGTTAAGGCACTTTAATCTTGCAGCAAGGAGACAAAAAACGTGCTAATACAGAGTTTGTCTAACTAGAATCAGGAAATGCAGGCATTTTTATACATTTTCTAATAAGACATTGCCTACCAAGCTGACATAGTAAATCACAAGTTTTGTCATCATCATTTCGTAGTGATTGTTTTTACAATATTCTGCTTGTACTATCAATTTTTGTGAGAAACTTCCAAAGAAAAACAACGTGGCCTTGGCTACCACCGGTTAGATATATGCAATGTTACCATTCAAGGTACTATGGCTAATTTGAGCACAAAGCAAGTATAGATTGCAGTTAATTTCTCCAACAGTCTTTTGTCTATGTTATCTCTAACTTCCTGCAGCTGTGCATGTTCTCATACTTCGAACAGAGCTAACTGTTCAAAATCATTACATTACAGAATATAGCATTGTTCATTCATTTCTTTCTGACCTAGCAGATAATCACCTGCTTCTCAAGTACATTTCTAAAAGGCATAAACATGAATATTGCTGTGCTAGTAATTACTAGGTCAGAGGGCATCTTGCAGGTTTCAGAAAGCACACTGCAGTTTCAAAAAGCATCTTTTAGTCTCATATGAAACTCAACTGTATATAAAATAGAGCATATAAAATAGAATGAAAATGTGTTAACTTATTTTAGTTTCTAATTAGCATTAAGCACACACATTAATACATATTTTTCTGACATTTCCCCCCTGTTAATACTTTTTAATTCTATTTTCAAAAGAATAAACAGTTTGATTCTTCTCCTAACCTCTTCCATTCAGGATTTGCAGTTAAGAGAGTCATTCAGTTTAAACTTATGAAAGTGTTTCACATTTCAACAATTCTTCAATTTCAGTACTTTGATACAAAGTCTCAGAAACTGATATATCTATAAATTCTTTGATTAACTTTATCATCCAGGAGGAGTAATCCCACACAAATGGCAATCAGGATGTTCATTAGGATGGAACCCCACCCACAAACAAATTCTGGAAAAAGTCCATCAGAGGGTTTGGGCCTGGTTTGGTCATGGTCGACACTTGCTGGATCACCTCAAGATGGTCGTTTATTTCATGCTGGTTGTCAGGAATGTACGAACAGCATTCTTCTTTTATTAAAGCACACGTACCACCTCTTGCCGTTAGGGTGAAGTCAAGAGCCATGCGGTTCTGAAGCACCACAGTTCTCATAGCATTCAGTTCATCAGTCACTAATTTGAGAGCAGAAAAAGTTGCATTGCTCATAACTTCGAGAAGTTTAGACAGTTTTCTCAGCTCCCAAATCGATTTCACTGCACCATATGCAGGGGCTATGCCAGCCCATGATATAATGGTGTCACTCAAGTGCATGTGTGTCAGTTTATGTTTTTTATGGAGTTATGGTTTCTCCATCCTGCTTCGATTCATCCTACTGGATTCTTGGGTCTCTTAATCGGACTTCTGGGTTTGCTGCTGACCTCTCTGACTTTTTGAATTTTTCCCTGAGGCAAAGCTGCAGTGTGTCGTATGGCCGGAACCAGGTAACCCAAAAAACAACTGCCGGACCAATTCTCAGGTAGCCATTTATATGCTTTTTTCCCACAAACAAAATAACAATTCTCTACTTTAGTATTGATATAAGCTTGCCCTGCATGAAACATTTTCTTATCAATAATAGAAAGCTGAATAAACAGTCCACAAAGGAGCAAAACAATGAAGAGGAAAAATACTTGAATAAGAAATCCCATACGCTGAAAAATACAGCATAAATCAAGCATAGTCCACAAAAATAAAAAGTTGGTTAAAAACTGGTTTATTACTGCAGAGGTTAGCGCTTTCGCAAGTAGCTTCTTCAGACCATATACAAACAACAACACTCATTGGCCATTTAAATACCTAAAAAGGCGGGAAAAATATAATTCTTAAAGCTATATCCATTCATATAATAATATTCAAGGACAGCAAAAATTCAAAACATATAGACAGCAATAAACTACAATGAAACATATCACTGTAAAGTTAAAATGTGGCTCACATCAATTCATCTAAAATGTACAATGTACCTATAAAAACTGACATTAAGATATAAAAGGAACATGATGATGTGACCATGAACACCAGATAAACATTATTTCTTGTGTCTTAACCTCCTCATTTTCAGCAGTGGACGTAGAGGGACCTTCCCATTAAGCCCAGGAGGCACATCTGATCTGAACTTAATGATCCAATGTGTCTCTCTGGCTTCCATGTATGTTTCAACATCCCCTCTCCTATGGGACCTCAAAATCTGTTCTAGTATTCTAAACCTAAAGCTATGTCCCTCCCCTTCAACATAAATGTGTTTCGCAAGTGCGTTAAACATATTACCTTTCCTAATGTGGTACACATGTTCACGAATCCGGTCCCTGAGGCATTGGTTCGTCTTGCCAATATAAAACGCTGAGCATCCTTCACAGGATGCCATGTATACCACATCTTTCAATTTACAAGTCCCACATGCCCGTATCATATGTTCACCTAATCCAGATGGATGAATGAAAACTGGATCAATCAAAATGTACGAGCAAAAATTACAACTATTACATGGTCTTGAAAATGGTGGACCAATGTCAACTCCTGACAGTGTGTTCCTGGGGTAACATAAGAGACTCTTAAGATTTTTCTTATTTTTATAAATAAATTTTGGTCCATCCCCTATCATTTCCCTGATTTTGGGATCCACTGATAACACATGCCAATGTTTAGCAAAAATATCTTTAATGAAACCCACATCCTTGGTGTAATATACTGGAAAGGATACTTGTTGATTGGATCCAAAAGAATTACTAAATCCACCCCCATCAACAGTGTCATTCAAATACCGAGCACTTGCTCCATTTGAAAAATATGGCATGGCTCTAGTATGTCTTAACTCAGTAATACATTCCTTCCCAGAAGATAGATCCATTGATGAATAGCAGCGTTCTCTCAACCTATCAGCCAAATCACTGATATCATCATTAAAAGCTGATTCCAGTGGAGTATACCTCGAGACACGCATAGCTTGTCCACGGATAATATTACTATACACATAGCCAGGATGCATGCTGTGTCGATGTAAAAAAGTATTTCTATGACATGGTTTACGATGTAATCCCGTACTCACCATCCCATTGTCTAACTTCTCTACATATATATCCAGAAATGGTAATCTAATGTTCGACCATTCAAAAGTGAATTTCAAAAACTCAGTGGCAAGATTCATTTCATTAACAAACTGTTGTAACTGTGTGGATGTACCTGTCCACAAAAAGAACAGGTTATCTACGAAACGCCTGTAAAATGGAACATACCTTGAGATCTGCATACAGCGTCGCCTTATTCCAAGAGGACTGAGAGTCCTCAAAATGCCAACTACTGCTACACTTTACCCGGAATTGTTATACGAGTGGCAACAGCTCAATATAGAGGTAAGCCTCAATTATATGAGGTTATTGAATTGTTTTTTCAGTCCACTTGAAGAAGCGTTGAGCTAGGATGTTTGTCAACAGCGTATTAACATCTATGCTGGCTATCCTGCCTCCGCAGTAGATACTGCTTTTAATCTTTTATTAGACAATGTTACACAGTTTGAGAGACGACTGTTAAATCAAAAGAGAACCAAGTTGCAGAGGGACAGTAACGATTTTAAACTGGGTCACATTTTTACTTGGCCCAGGGGCGGTGTTGCTCCGAATGGACATTCAGCTTCTACAGTTTCTATGAATGAATTGCATGGACATAATGTTATAGAGACTTCTGTAACAGTGAATGATACGGATTCAATTGTAGAATCTAGCAATGACTCTAACGATAGGGATGTTCACACTGTTACTACTGCTGTAGCTTCATCTGTTAATGAAGCTACCACATCTATTGTTACTAATAATTTTGATAAACAACAGCTGTCCCACCTTGATCTGGTGGTTCGCAGGAAAGTTATATCACATCCTGTAGTTTTAGATGAGAGGGGTGTCATAGTTAATGGCAGCAATACTGTCGATAGATCACATCTGAATTCAGGACAGGTGTTTGATAACAAACACCCTTTCCCCATCAAAACTTTTACAACAGAAGGGAGAACACGCTCCATCAGCAGGGGGCGTCAGAAACGCAAATTGCCAGGAGAGAGACAGTCCAATCGGACTATCAAGAAGATGTGGGAACGGGGACAGATGACATAGTCTTCAATTTATCAGACTATAGTTTGAATTTGTTTGAGTTACAAGTCCTTTCTAAAGGATTAACATTTATTCCAACCACATATAGTAGGTATGAGGAAACTCTGAGAGATTTCAAGCTTTTCATAAGGAATTTGTCCCTGAGGATTGAGTTTAATGGACCTCCCTCTACACTGATTAGCTCTTATAAGAAAGCAAGCACGTATGTGCCACAATTACACCCACTTGTTGCTGCTTATAGTAAACTTGTTGAGGATGATCTTTATAGGATGAGGGACCGATATGGTCCAAGAAACAAGACTAGATTTAAGCTTAATTTCAAGCAAAGGGAAGCATTAGCCATGTTACGGAATAACTGTAACATCACTATTCGCCCAGCAGACAAAGGGGGTGGGATAGTTGTCCTTAATTCTGATAGATATCGACGAGATATGGTGACAATGTTAGGTGATGGGACCTTTTATGAACCCATAATGTCAGATCAAGCTACTATCATTATCAATAGGATACAACCTATGTTGAATGACTTACTTAATAGTGAGATCATTGATAAAACGCTATTTGATTTTTTGTACGTTACACACCCTTTGATACCCACTATACAAGGTCTTCCCAAGATCCATAAGGATCCTGTCCACTCACCAATGAGACCAATAGTGGTGGGCAGAGGTTGGTCTACTGAACCACTATCTATATATATTGAAAGTAAGTTGAGGTCAGTGGTTGATGCTAACTGTTACATTCTAAAAGATACCAGACAATTTTTACTGGATCTTTATCAGTACACTAACTCATGTACCTCTTTAGATGGTTATTTGTTTGTCACGATGGACGTTCAATCCCTATTCACAGTGATTCCGAATGTGGAAGGTATAGATATGTTGAGTACATACCTAAGAAGTGTGGGGATTTCTGTAGATTTTGACGTGGATCTGATTTTGAGTTTGTTAGAAGTGGTTTTGGAATCCAATATTTTCTGTTTTTCTGAATCACTGTATCTGCAGCAGGATGGCGTGGCTATGGGCATGTCCTGTGCCAATAGCTACGCCAACCTGGTTATGGCCGAATGGGAGGTACGATACCTCTTCCAGAATGATAAGTATGTCAGGTATGTCCCATTTTACAGGCGTTTCGTAGATGACCTGTTCTTTTTGTGGACAGGTACATCCACACAGTTACAACAGTTTGTTAATGAAATGAATCTTGCCACTGAGTTTTTGAAATTCACTTTTGAATGGTCGAACATTAGATTACCATTTCTGGATATATATGTAGAGAAGTTAGACAATGGGATGGTGAATATGGGATTACATCGTAAACCATGTCATAGAAATACTTTTTTACATCGACACAGCATGCATCCCGGCTATGTGTATAGTAATATTATCCGTGGACAAGCTATGCGTGTCTCGAGGTATACTCCACTGGAATCAGCTTTTAATGATGATATCAGTGATTTGGCTGATAGGTTGAGAGAACGCTGCTATTCATCAATGGATCTATCTGCTGGGAAGGAATGTATTACTGAGTTAAGACATACTAGAGCCATGCCATATTTTTCAAATGGAGCAAGTGCTCGGTATTTGAATGACACTGTTGATGGGGGTGGATTTAGTAATTCTTTTGGATCCAATCAACAAGTATCCTTTCCAGTATATTACACCAAGGATGTGGGTTTCATTAAAGATATTTTTGCTAAACATTGGCATGTGTTATCAGTGGATCCCAAAATCAGGGAAATGATAGGGGATGGACCAAAATTTATTTATAAAAATAAGAAAAATCTTAAGAGTCTCTTATGTTACCCCAGGAACACACTGTCAGGAGTTGACATTGGTCCACCATTTTCAAGACCATGTAATAGTTGTAATTTTTGCTCATACATTTTGATTGATCCAGTTTTCATTCATCCATCTGGATTAGGTGAACATATGATACGGGCATGTGGGACTTGTAAATCGAAAGATGTGGTATACATGGCATCCTGTGAAGGATGCTCAGCGTTTTATATTGGCAAGACGAACCGATGCCTCAGGGACCGGATTCGTGAACATGTGTACCACATTAGGAAAGGTAATATGTTTAATGCACTTGCGAAACACATTTATGTTGAAGGGGAGGGACATAGCTTTAGGTTTAGAATACTAGAACAGATTTTGAGGTCCCATAGGAGAGGGGATGTTGAAACATATACGGAAGCCAGAGAGACACATTGGATCATTAAGTTCAGATCAGATGTGCCTCCTGGGCTTAATGGGAAGGTCCCTCTACATCCACTGCTGAAAATGAGGAGGTTAAGACACAAGATATAATGTTTATCTGGTGTTCATGGTCACATCACCATGTTCCTTTTATATCTTAATGTCAGTTTTTATAGGTACATTGTACATTTTAGATGAATTGATGTGAGCCACATTTTAACTTTACAGTGATATGTTTCATTGTAGTTTATTGCTGTCTATATGTTTTGAGTTTTTGCTGTCCTTAAATATTATTATATGAATGGATATAGCTTTAAGAATTATATTTTTCCCGCCTTTTTAGGTATTTAAATGGCCAATGAGTGTTGTTGTTTGTATATGGTCTGAAGAAGCTACTTGCGAAAGCGCTAACCTCTGCAGTAATAAACCAGTTTTTAACCAACTTTTGATTTTTGTGGACTACGCTTGATTTATGCTGTATTTTTCAGCGTATGGGATTTCTTATTCAAGTATTTTTCCTCTTCATTGTTTTGCTCCTTTGTGGACTGTTTATTCATTTAGTTTGTGCTTTTGACACTGGAGCATTAACCCCAAGCGGACGTTTCATCACTTGGATTAATTGTCTTGGCTTTTTCGATCCGCCTGGGGGCATGATGGAAGAGGTACACCAACAGGTTGAATTGCAGTACACAGTACGTACTAACCAGGAAGTTACCGAGATGTCACGTCCTGTTTTGGACGTTTGGCGGCTTGTATGCAATCAGATGTGGACCCTTTGGCTACTTTTACAGACTCTGAGGACATACCCGAGATGTCGGATGGCCAGTTATATGATAGAGAAGCTCTACGTACAGCGATAGAGAAATTGGAAACTGATTTGATTAAGTTGAAGCGTATGCAGACTCAGAGACAGCACTTTGAGATCTGCATACAGCGTCGCCTTATTCCAAGAGGACTGAGAGTCCTCAAAATGCCAACTACCGCTACATTTTACCCGGAATTGTTATACGAGTGGCAACAGCTCAATATAGAGGTAAGCCTCAATTATATGAGGTTATTGAATCGTTTTTTCAGTCCACTTGAAGAAGCGTTGAGGCAGGATGTTTGTCAACAGCGTATTAACATCTATGCTGGCTATCCTGCCTCCGCAGTAGATACTGCTTGTAATCTTTTATTAGACAATGTTACACAGTTTGAGAGACGACTGTTAAATCAAAAGAGAACCAAGTTGCAGAGGGACAGTAACGATTTTAAACTGGGTCACATTTTTACTTGGCCCAGGGGCGGTGTTGCTCCGAATGGACATTCAGCTTCTACAGTTTCTATGAATGAATTGCATGGACATAATGTTATAGAGACTTCTGTAACTGTGAATGATACGGATTCAATTGTAGAATCTAGCAATGACTCTAACGATAGGGATGTTCACACTGTTACTACTGCTGTAGCTTCATCTGTTAATGAAGCTACCACATCTATTGTTACTAATAATTTTGATAAACAACAGCTGGCCCACCTTGATCCGGTGGTTCGCAGGAAAGTTATATCACATCCTGTAGTTTTAGATGAGAGGGGTGTCATAGTTAATGCCAGCAATACTGTTGATAGATCACATCTGAATTCAGGACAGGTGTTTGATAACAAACACCCTTTCCCCATCAAAACTTTTACAACAGAAGGGAGAACACGCTCCATCAGCAGGGGGCGTCAGAAACGCAAATTGTCAGGAGAGAGACAGTCCAATCGGACTATCAAGAAGATGTGGGAACGGGGACAGATGACATAGTCTTCAATCTATCAGACTATAGTTTGAATTTGTTTGAGTTACAAGTCCTTTCTAAAGGATTAACATTTATTCCAACCACATACAGTAGGTATGAGGAAACTCTGAGAGATTTCAAGCTTTTCATAAGGAATTTGTCCCTGAGGATTGAGTTTAATGGACCTCCCTCTACACTGATTAGCTCTTATAAGAAACCAAGCACGTATGTGCCACAATTACACCCACTTGTTGCTGCTTATAGTAAACTTGTTGAGGATGATCTTTATAGGATGAGGGACCGATATGGTCCAAGAAACAAGACTAGATTTAATCTTAATTTCAAGCAAAGGGAAGCATTAGCCATGTTACGGAATAACTGTAACATCACTATTCGCCCAGCGGACAAAGGGGGTGGGATAGTTGTCCTTAATTCTGATAGATATCGACGAGATATGGTGACAATGTTAGGTGATGGGACCTTTTATGAACCCATAACGTCAGATCAAGCTACTATCATTATCAATAGGATACAATCTATGTTGAATGACTTACTTAATAGTGAGATCATTGATAAAACGCTATTTGATTTTTTGTACGTTACACACCCTTTGATACCCACTATACAAGGTCTTCCCAAGATCCATAAGGATCCTGTCCACCCACCAATGAGACCGATAGTGGCGGGCAGAGGTTGGTCTACTGAACCACTATCTATATATATTGAAAGTAAGTTGAGGTCAGTGGTTGATGCTAACTGTTACATTCTAAAAGATACCAGACAATTTTTACTGGATCTTTATCAGTACACTAACTCATGTACCTCTTTAGATGGTTATTTGTTTGTCACGATGGACGTTCAATCCCTATTCACAGTGATTCCGAATGTGGAAGGTATAGATATGTTGAGTACATACCTAAGAAGGGCGGGGATTTCTGTAGATTTTGACGTGGATCTGATTTTGAGTTTGTTAGAAGTGGTTTTGGAATCCAATATTTTCTGTTTTCCTGAATCACTGTATCTGCAGTGAGATGGCGTGGCTATGGGCACGTCATGTGCCAATAGCTACGCCAACCTGGTTATGGCCGAATGGGAGGTACGATACCTCTTCCAGAATGATAAGTATGTCAGGTATGTCCCATTTTACAGGCATTTCGTAGATGACCTGTTCTTTTTGTGGAGAGGTACATCCACACAGTTACAACAGTTTGTTAATGAAATGAATCTTGCCACTGAGTTTTTGAAATTCACTTTTGAATGGTCGAACATTAGATTACCATGTCTGGATATATATGTAGAGAAGTTAGACAATGGGATGGTGAATACGGGATTACATCGTAAACCATGTCATAGAAATACTTTTTTACATCGACACAGCATGCATCCCGGCTATGTGTATAGTAATATTATCCGTGGACAAGCTATGCGTGTCTCGAGGTATACTCCACTGGAATCAGCTTTTAATGATGATATCAGTGATTTGGCTGATAGGTTGAGAGAACGCTGCTATTCATCAATGGATCTATCTGCTGGGATGGAATGTATTACTGAGTTAAGACATACTAGAGCCATGCCATATTTTTCAAATGGAGCAAGTGCTCGGTATTTGAATGACACTGTTGATGGGGGTGGATTTAGTAATTCTTTTGGATCCAATCAACAAGTATCCTTTCCAGTATATTACACCAAGGATGTGGGTTTCATTAAAGATATTTTTGCTAAACATTGGCATGTGTTATCAGTGGATCCCAAAATCAGGGAAATGATAGGGGATGGACCAAAATTTATTTATAAAAATAAGAAAAATCTTAAGAGTCTCTTATGTTACCCCAGGAACACACTGTCAGGAGTTGACATTGGTCCACCATTTTCAAGACCATGTAATAGTTGTAATTTTTGCTTGTACATTTTGATTGATCCAGTTTTCATTCATCCATCTGGATTAGGTGAACATATGATACGGGCATGTGGGACTTGTAAATCGAAAGATGTGGTATACATGGTATCCTGTGAAGGATGCTCAGCGTTTTATATTGGCAAGACGAACCGATGCCTCAGGGACCGGATTTGTGAACATGTGTACCACATTAGGAAAGGTAATATGTTTAACGCACTTGCGAAACACATTTATGTTGAAGGGGAGGGACATAGCTTTAGGTTTAGAATACTAGAACAGATTTTGAGGTCCCATAGGAGAGGGGATGTTGAAACATACACGGAAGCCAGAGAGACACATTGGATCATTAAGTTCAGATCAGATGTGCCTCCTGGGCTTAATGGGAAGGTCCCTCTACGTCCACTGCTGAAAATGAAGAGGTTAAGGCACAAGAAATAATGTTTATCTGGTGTTCATGGTCACATCACCATGTTCCTTTTATATCTTAATGTCAGTTTTTATAGGTACATTGTACATTTTAGATGAATTGATGTGAGCCACATTTTAACTTTACAGTGATATGTTTCATTGTAGTTTATTGCTGTCTATATGTTTTGAATTTTTGCTGTCCTTGAATATTATTATATGAATGGATATAGCTTTAAGAATTATATTTTTCCCACCTTTTTAGGTATTTAAATGGCCAATGAGTGTTGTTGTTTTTATATGGTCTGAAGAAGCTACTTGCGAAAGCGCTAACCTCTGCAGTAATAAACCAGTTTTTAACCAACTTTTGATTTTTGTGGAGTACGCTTGATTTATGCTGTATTTTTCAGCGTATGGGATTTCTTATTCAAGTATTTTTCCTCTTCATTGTTTTGCTCCTTTGTGGACTGTTTATTCATTTAGTTTGTGCTTTTGACACTGGAGCATTAATCCCGAGCGGACGTTTCATCACTTGGAATAATAGAAAGCTGTTTTAAAAGAATAGGATTATGCTGTATCTCATCAACACTCTTATGCATCTTAGCAAAATATGCATCATAGTTTGTATCACAAAAAGTTTTAGTCTTGCTAGGTTTAATATAACATTTAAAAGAAACGGTCACATTGGAATTGCTCCAACCCACCTGAATAGTGTCATTCTTGTAAAAACATACAATCCCTTTTTGTGTAACAGGTAGGTACAATGCTATTTTGTCTTGTGACTTCACAGGTGTAGTATCAAAAATCAAGTTTTCCCAGGTCTCATTGACCCCTAGGGGGACAGCAGTCATTAATAATCCCCCGTATGCTGTCGGTATAGCTGTGCAAATCCAGCAGTTCGAAATATTGAAAGTCTCAGCATACACATATTTAATTGCCTGGTAAGTGTTAAAGTTTGGATGCCAGTCTATGCGTGATGCATCGCGTTTGATCAGTTCAACTTTTGTGGCTGGGAAAAGGAAAGGCCACACCAAAAAGATCAATGTTATCAGTATAGCTATCAGAATAATCATGCAAGTTTTCTGAGGTTGTTTTGCATCTCTGTTTACTCTATACCTGGTCATTTTGTTCTCATTGTACAACAGTAACAAGGTTTTTGTCCAGTTCAAAGTTCTTAACCAGTTTACAGTGTGTGAAATGAATCAATGAATCCAGGAAGCTCGGTCTGCGATCTTGACTGCAGTGAGTGTCGACAGTAGTACCTGGTACGGCCCTTCCCACTTCGGAGAACTCCAGTTCTTTTTCTTCATGACCTTCACCCAGACCCATGCGCCTGGGGCTACTGCTGCTTCCAGTTGTCTGGTTTGCTCTTTCTCTGAAATAGAATGTAACTGCAAAAGTTTGTTATTCAAAAATCACCTCGTATACCCTGCAAGTGAACTGTCAACCTCCTGCTCTGTAGGCATGAGAGGTTTCCATTGAGGTGTATAATATGCCCCCCCCAAACAGAACTTCAAAAGGAGTTAACCCTTTTGCATTTGGAACAGTTCTCATGCTCAACAGTGCCAGAGGTAAACAGTGCACCCAGTTCTTTTGTGTCTCATTAATCAATTTTCTAAGCTTGTTTTTCAAAACCCCATTATGCCTCTCTACTAATCCTGCAGATTGGGGGTGGTATGCGCAATGATTTTTCAGAGAAATCCCGAAATAACGGCTAAGTTGTTGTATAGTTTGATTTACAAAGTGTGTGCCATTGTCACTATAAATCTTTTCAGGTATGCCAAATCTAGGAATAATTTCTTTAACGAGGACTTTTGCAACAGTAGCTGCATCTGGATTTTTAGTTGGAAAAGCTTCCACCCATTTGGAAAACATATCTATAATGACAAGGCAGTACTTCTTATTTTCGCATTTGTTCAGCTCTATAAAATCCATACAGATAGTGTGGAATGGATACGGTGGTGTAGGGAAACTCCCTTGCTTAGGTTTTAATGCCCCTTGTGCATGATGCTTGTTACAAACATGGCATGCTGCACAAAAGTTTTTTGTGTAGTTTGTAAATCCATATGTCGTAAACACTCAATTCACTAACTGTACCATCCCCCCTGTTGAGACATGGCACTGCCCATGGCTCAACAAAGCTGCATATCTAAACAAGTTAGATGGTAAAATCAGTTTGTTTTCTTTGGAGATGTACAGTCCCTTCTCAAGGATTGCTCCTTGTTTCATCCACTTTTGTTTTTCTACATTTGTAGTAAGTGTCTGCATTGTTTTTAACATTTCTAAATCTAAAATCTCAGATGGTTGTAATTCCTCACTCAAAATAAATACTTCTGAAGCTGAAGCTGCTTGTTTTGCAGCTGTTTCAGCCCTTGCATTACCTTTTGAAATTCTATCCCGTTGCTTGGTATGAGCTACGCATTTACAAATAGCTACTTTCTGAGGTAGCTGAATAGAGTCTAACAAGTCTAAAATAAATTGCGCATGGTTAATTGGTTTACCAGTAGATGTTATCATTCCTCTATTTTTCCACTGCTGCGCAAAAACATGTACAGTAGAAAAAGCATACTGACTGTCAGTAAAAATGTTCACTCTCTTACCTTTTGCTAAGGTACATGCCCTTGTCAAGGCAATCAATTCTGCTGCTTGTGCAGATAAGTTGCATGGTAAAGACTTTGCTTCTAAAATCTCGGTATCAGAAACTACTACATACCCCACTGGATTCTGTCCTGTAGGACCCCTCCTGCACGAGCCATCCACAAAGTATGTCACCTCGGCATCATCCAAGGGAACATCTGTCAGATCTTTTCTAGGTAGTGTCTCTTGCTCAATCTCCTGCAGGCAGCAGTGTGGTTTGCCATCTGCAGGGGTTGTGAGCAAGGTTGACGGATTCAAAGTTATGCATCGTTCAATTGTCATATGAGGCTGGCTCAACAGTATAGTCATATAGGAAAGATGTCTAGCAGGAGAAAGATATGCTACTTTTTCTTGCAGTAAAATAATTGTGACTGCATGAGGCACTCTCAATGTGAGAGGGTGGAACAATACTACTGAGGCTGAAGCCTGCACTGCTATTGCAGCTGCGACTACTGCTTGTACACAGTGGGGCAAGGATTGTGCCACTGGGTCTAGCTGTGATGAATAATAAGCTATGGGGCATTGTTTGTCCCCATGCTGTTGTGTTAACACTGATGTCATATAACCTTGCTTACAATCTACAGTTTGAAAAAATCGTTTATGATAGTTCGGTAATCCTAAAACTAAGAAGGAAGCTATCAGTTGCTTCAGTTTGCAGAAAGCTGATTCTGATTCTGGTGTCCACTGTAGCAAATCTTGTGCTGCCATTGGCTTTTTGAATATCAAGTTAGTCAGCTGAGCAGATTCCAAGGCATAGTTTGGAATCCAACTCCGACAAAAGTTAGCAGTACCCAGGAAGGACATCATTTCCTTCTTGGTAGTTGGTTTAGGTGCTTGTAATATTGCTGTTTTTCTGTCTTCATCTAATATTCTGCCTTCTCTGGAGATTACATATCCCAGGTATTTGACCTGTTTTTTCCAAAGTTGCAGTTTGTTTTTGTTTACCTTGTGTCCTTGAATGGCTAAAAATTGTAATAATGCTATCGTATCCTCTCTGCATTCTTGCTGGGTGGGGGCTGCCAGCAGAATGTCGTCTACATAAAGTAAAATCTGACTGCCTTTCGGTGGGATAAATCCCGCCAGGTTACTTGCCATTTCTTGTGCGAATATTGTTGGACTTTCACAATATCCCTGTGGTAGTCTCGTATATGTATACCATTTCCCCTGAAATATAAATGCAAACCAATGTTGGCTGTCAGGGTGTATCGGTATTGAGAAAAATGCATTGCTAATATCTACCACAGAAAAATACTTTTGTTGAGGTTTCAAATCATTCAATAAAGTGTGTGGATCTGGCACCACAGGTGCCCTGGGTATAACTGCGTCATTTACAGCTTGTAAATCTTGGACCATACGCCATTCTCCATTTGCTTTCCTAACAGGAAATAAGGGTGTATTACATGGTGAATCAGGAGATTCTATCAGGACTCCTTCCTTAGATAAGGCTGCTATTATAGGTTTGATTCCTATTTCTGCATCCTTTCTCAAGGGATACTGTCTCTTTTGAGGTCTAAATGCTGATTTTGGCGTGATAGTAACTGGTCCTGCTGTACGAATAAGTCCTACATCTGATTTCCCTGTTGACCAGAGAGTCTCTGGTATGTCTCGTTAGGCTTTTTCCTCTTCCTCTAGTAAGAGTGCTACTCAGCTATCCTCACTTGCCTGTGAGTGTGCAGCTGGGTGTGTCTGCATTATCCAATTTAGTTTCTGCTTTTGTACTCCCTGTTCGGAAAGTTCTAACTATCTGCTTTTCCCACCTTGTGACTTTTTCTCCTTGGTCTGCCCACTTCAAATTTCTATCTTTAGTTAAACTCACATGTGGTAATTGATTAGATCTGTAAAGTGCTAGGAATTCCTGGGGAAATAAACAGCTTACTACACTGTTTCCTTCTGTGTCCCAGTACAAATTTTGTAATACTAATCTATTAGCATGGTTTCTAAACAGTTCTTGCTTATATTCTTTATCAGGTTCTGGTCTGTTACAGTAATATAGAGTGCAATGCAACAAATGCTGTTTATCAGTGTCAAGAGAGGGGGATTTACTGATGGCTACGTTCATCAGTTCTTCGGTTACTTCCCCTGGACCAGTCGTAACTAAGTCCTGGCTGTACCAATAAAATGTTTCACACTCTGGTCACACTACAAAAGTATCCATTTGTCGCTGTGCCTCCATACCCTGCATAGTTGGAACTATGGCTATGCCAAATATCTGCATTAGGTCTCTGCCCATAAGATTCACTGGGCGTTTTGCAGAAACAACAATTTTGCTTTTCTGGGTCATCCCTGAAACTGGGTCGGTTATCGCTATGTTGTGGGAGAGTGGCTCCCGATACAGCTGTCCATTAGCTGCTTTCACTAATATGTAGTCAAGTGATTCTGAATTTTCTGGTAGTTTGGAAGGATGTATCAGGGTCAGTGAAGCCCCTGAGTCACACAGAAATTTAACTTCCCTCCCCTCTACCAGAAGTGTAACTTCTGGTTTTGTGTCTGCTAAGTAGAGCTCTAGGCTCAATAATGCTAAGTCCAAAATTTAATTTTCTTCATTATCTGTGAATTCATGTACATCCTCTATTTCTTCTGCCACATCCTCTACCCCTTCTATCACATTTGCACTTGTCTTTTCTTGTTTATTCCTATCCAGTGATTCTTGACTACCATATAGTCATTCCTCACCCTCCTTGTCTTCCGTGGTTACCTTTTTATTTTGCCTGCAATCCCTTGCTAAATGTCCCTTTTTCCCGCATTTAAAACATTCACCCATTTTCTTTCTCTCTTCAAAGTCCTCTGATCGTTTATCAGATTGTGTATTTCCCTGGGTATTTTTCTTACCTTTCTTCCCAGTTTGTACTACAAAGACTTCTGATCCATCTTTTACTTCAAATACTTGAGTTTTCTTTTTCTTTTTGCTATTAAAATGCATTTCTTTCTTGCATATTCAAGTAGTGACTGTAATCTACTTGTACGATGATCTACCATGTGCTTTGTAATAAAGCTGCTAATGGGTGCAATACTGCCTTTTAATAATGCATTCTTTAACTGTTGCTCATATGGGGAATCATGTGTTTGGTCTTCAGGTACCTGCATTCCACAATGGTTATTAAAACATTCTAATAATCTGGCATAATATCTATCAACAGTTTCACCTTCTTGTTGTATGCATTGATTAATGCAAGTCCAATCAGCCCTAGGCTTCCATTTCTCAGAGATTCGGTCTGTCAGACCTTTCACTCTGTTGTTCAGTTCTATGTGGGAGTGGTCTAAGCTCTGCGTCATGGGGATTCCAGTTGCCACTGATCATGTGCCAATCTGGACCTTCGATTTGTCTAACTACTTTCTCTACTCCCTCTCCATTCAAATGGTAACTTAACCTCATGCCCTGTAAGTCTTCTAAGAATTTTCTAAAATTAACTTTTGGATGGGGAATTCCCTCTGTGGCTTTCCGGATGTCTTCCAGTGTCTTCCGGTGTCCACAGTCTATATACTAGAAGAGTTGGGTCCTGTCCTGCCTGTTCTGCCTGCGGATTTGGTACTTCTGTGAGTGGACATATCTCTTCTTCACTCATAGCTTGTGAATTTTTATTCATTTCATACAACTCAATATCCCCTCTTAAGTTGCGTGTTCGAGACCTGGTCTCGATAGGCCAAACGGTTTTGGTTTTGTAGGAACAGCTGGATATAGTGGAGGTAGATCAGCTTATCCACTCGTTTCATATTCTGGTAAGGGAAGCTGAGGGGGCGGAGGGGCTGCTGCTATTACCAAGTTATTGTCTTCTTTATCTAAGAACATTGCTTTCGAATTTTTAATCTTTTGTTCCCTGCGGTTTGCTTCCTCAAGCCACCTGTGTGCCTGAGGGACTCCCAATTGTCGTTGCTTTTTTATCTGACCTTTCGCATCTGTTTTAAGTTGTCTAACAAGTTTAATAAGTGAAGGTTTATCTAAATTACTATCAAATTTGTATTTATCAACCCATTTTGTATAATACCTAACATTATCAGCACGCTGTAATTGCATATATTTCGCGTCTTCGGTTAAGGGCGGGTCTTGGGAACTTTTCATGCACTGATTTCCCATGTTGCCTTAGCTAAGTTAGAAATTGTTACGTAACCCTTTTTATCACGTGGTACCACAATTTTACACCTTTTCACAGTTTATCTAGAATAACTGTCTACCTATTCTCTTTCCCTGATCTATGACAAGACAGCAATCTTTTTGTCCCTGATCTGCACATGCAAATCTCCCTGACAAAACAATAATACTGTAGCAAGTCCCTGATCTAAAACAGAAAAAAGGTAAATTCCTCCTTACCTGACCCTCCGTGTCTTGATCCCACCGGAACGTTGACTAGTCCTCCAATCCCAGATCAGAAACAGTGGCTGGCCTCTTTCGAATGACAATTCAGTCGGAGGTCTTTCAAAGCAGAAGAGCTGATGTGGCCACTTCTCCGTACGGGTACATGCCACCGGGCCCAATTCTGACCTGAGCCAGAGTGAGAGATATGTTTCCGGCTCGAAGGACCAAACTGTCAAAGGAAACATATACATTAAAAATGATCAATACACGGTAGGTTCAGGTTAAGGCACTTTAATCTTGCAGCAAGGAAACAAAAACGTGCTAATACAGAGTTTGTCTAACTAGAATCAGGAAATGCAGGCATTTTTATACATTTTCTAATAAGACATTGCCTACCAAGCTGACGTAGTAAATCACAAGTTTTGTCATCATTATTTCGTAGTGATTGTTTTTGCAATATTCTGCTTGTACTATCAATTTTTGTGAGAAACTTCCGAAGAAGAACAACGTGGCCTTGGCTACCACCGGTTAGATATATGCAATGTTACCATTCAAGGTACTATGACTAATTTGAGCACAAAGCAAGTATAGATTGCAGTTCATTTCTCCAACAGTCTTTTGTCTATGTTATCTCTAACTTCCTGCAGCTGCACATTTTCTCATACTTCGAACAGAGCTGATTGTTTAAAATCATTACATTTACAGGATATAGCATTGTTCATTCATTTTCTCCTGACCTAGCAGATAATCACCTGCTTCTCAAGTACATTTCTAAAAGGCATAAATATGAATATTGCTGTGCTAGCAATTACTAGGTCAGAGGGCATCTTGCAAGTTTCAGAAAGCACACTGCAGTTTCAAAAAGCATCTTTTAATGTCATATGAAACTCAACTGTATATAAAATAGTGCATATAAAATAGAATGAAAAACATGTTAACTTATTTTAGTTTCTAATTAGCATTAAGCACACACATTAATACACATTTTTCTGACAACAATAGTCCACAATAAATATAAGAATTAAACAGAGGAGGTAAGAAAGGATTTGGAAGGGAGATGGGAAAAGCAATTTACAGGGGAAACAATGGAAGGACATATGTTTGGCTCCCAGCTATGCAGCAGGGTCTAGAAGGTTTAGGACTTTTGGTTGGAAATGTTTGTGTATATGTTTTATACTCTAAGCAGACTTCAAAGAATTTTTACTCAGGTAGATTGCAAATGTTGGAGATGTATTGGAGAAGACATAGGAAATTGGAAAAAATGTTTCTTGGAACTGCAATGAGTTGGCAGATTTAAAAAATTACCTACATGTCAGAAATATTGGAAGAGCAAATGGTTGTAAATAAGGAAATTATTCTTTTGAGCTTTGACACAAGATCTGAATTGTCTAGACACAGTAAGGCCTTATTAAGTTTAATTCTGTTTGTTGCCAAAAAATAATTGCTAGAAAATGGAAATCAAAATCTAAACCAACAGTATTTGAAAAACTGAATATTGTAAAAGAGATCAAAAAATTGAAGAGTGACATTTAGAATAGGGAAGGAGCAAACTACATAGAAATAAATAGAATTTATTGGAAAAATACATGCAGGATAATGTTTAGGAGGAGGAGTGAGGCTAAAGGGGAGGCAGGAATTAAGTGATTTATGTAAAGCTGAACTGAAAGATAGTTGCTATAAAGAAAGAGAATGTAATGTATAATGTGTATAAATGGAAACAATGTCAATATGGTTTATTCTCTTTACTGTTGTGTGTCTATGTTTTATATGATATTTTAATAAAGGTGTTAAAAAACAGTTCTGAGCATGTTTAAAGCTGTATGCTTTTTTCCCACCTGTTTGTGGATGTCTTACAGTCATAATCAGCCACAGCTGAAGAAATAACTTATTCCTGCAAGGAAGTGACCATGGCTGTTCAGCATGGCAGTGCACCATGCAAATGGACACGGGTCTATGTACGAGTGCAGGAGGTGCGTCTGAGAGCAGTGCTCTCACAATACACATGCCCCCTGCACACTAGAATTGCCGTACAGGAATTTAAACTGAGCTAGAATGCTCATAACACCTCCAACCCATCAGGGTAAGAAATCTGGACAAAGCCATAAGGGACAATCATCCCTACAAATCCATAAAGTTGATAGAATAACAGGTTTAGCATAAGCACGAATCTGGAGAAACCCATAGGGGACAATCATCCCTACAAAGCCACAAATTGCTAGAATAACAGGTTCAGCACTAGCATGGGTATTCTGAAGGGTAGAAATTAAAAAACACAACAAATAAAACATTTTTTTTGAGATATGCAATAAAGTTTAAGCGTAGCTGTGCAGATGTGCCCATTGCTTAGCTATGCTTAGCCCAGCTGAAACGGCAGGATAAGTTAAAAAGCAATAGACATCCAGCATAAGCATGAGTGTAAAAGTACAGCGGTCAGAGTGTATACCTTGCATGTAGTCGTACATGGTTTGAGCCTCACCAAAGCCATTTCCATTTTGTATGTGTAAACATTACAATTGTAATTTATTTGTATATTTATGAAGGAAGTAACTTACTTTTCTCATCCAGAGTAGTGTATTAGGCCCAGATGTGAGGTATCAGTGTAATAAAGTAGTGAAACCCCCATATAAACACTGAGTGTATACCTTGCATGTAGTGATACATGGTTCGAGTCTCACCAAAGCCATTTCCATTTTGTATGTGTAAACATTACAATTGTAATTTATTTGTATATTTATGAAGGAAGTAACTTACTTTTCTCATCCAGAGTATTGTATTAGGCCCAGATGTGAGGTGTCAGTGCAATAAAGTAGTGAAACCCCCATATAAACACAAGTGCCCCATACAGTATAGTCACACAAGAATAAATTAATTACAGCACATTGGGGTATGTCAGGGAAGGTAAATAAATCTATATTATGTAATGAATGATGACTCAATCCCATACAGGTGTTAGACCAATATAATAAAACATAAGCAATGCTAAACATTGCACAGCTATGCCGACCGGGTGTAAGAATTGTGTACAAATGAATACTAAGCAATGAATAGCCCAGCTAAGTGGATTTGCCCATTGGTAAGCAATGATGAACCTGCCCCTTTAAGCACTGCCAACCTTAGCTAAGCAGGTTTGCCCGTAGCTTAGCTTAGCTCAACATTTTCAAAACCATCCAATTATGGCAAAGGATGGGAAATTGGCCATATTTAAGCCATGCAGGTGGCAATACAGCTCATAACTGGTTGTAGCTGTCCACTGTATGCAGTATGGCAGGTGTTGGAGAGGGCATGCGCTTTCAGGTGCAGGGCTGGGGCATATAGGAGTCCAAGGTCATGGTAGGACTCCTGGTAAAAAAACATGATGTGAGACTGCTGCAGGACCAGTACCAGGGCCCCCAATATAAAGCAAAATCCTGGGAAAGTCTCGCCCGTGATCTCACCAGTGCCACTGGTATCCCTCGGACTGGTGAGAAGGTCCAGCACCACTATGCCAACTTGAAACGGAGGAAGAGGGAGCTCTTAGAACAGTGGGTCCAAGAAGCAAGAGAGAGAGCTGTCCCAGCAGTGTGTAAGTCCTCATAGCAATAACTATTTACCAAAGTCCAGCCTGTGTGTGTGATGGATAGGTATGCATAAATGTTTCTCTAGTTATTTATTTTATTTTACATTTGTTGACCGGGAGAGTTCAACTGGATTACAAGTCCATTTTCAATGGAGGCCCAGGGAGAAAAGCTCCAAGAGAACAATTTTTTTACAAAACATAGTTTTAAGGACAGACGTTTGACATACAATTTCCATAGAAGAGACTTTGACATACATATTAACTAACAGATAGGATACATTCATTCTCTACAGTATAATATTAAATTTTAGATGATATTCCTAAGTTTAGGATTCCTGTGACAGATTTACTATCAGAGTAAAAGCAGAGACACATAGAATAAGGTTCCGAGAGAGCAGATGATGCTTGCTATAGTTGAGAAGAATTACAAACTGATTCACTATATGTCTTCACCTGGTTTTAGTTGAGAAGGATAACAAATTGATTTACAATATGTCTTCTCCTGGTTTTAGTTGCTTATGGAAAGCACAACATTGATGGGGTAGTTTTCCCTAACTCCTGGAGAGATGAGATGGGATGAGCAGTAGATTAACAGTCCTAAATGGGTATAGTACTATGATTGGTTGGCTTAGTAGTTACTTAAGTTAGGTGTATTTTCATTACAGCTCCAGCTGAGAGGGCTGTGATTCAGGAAGCCCATGCCAGCAGGTTGTAAAGGCTGCATCATGAGACTGGTGAATAACAATCCTGCTTGCAGTAGTCATACCAAATGAATATAAAGGAGCAAAATGTCACCTGGCAGTATAAAAAAATGTGTATAGTTTCTACTGAATAAACCAGACAATATGACAGTAATAGTCCCATATACATCATATTTAAATAAAAGTGTAACTGCCTTTCTATATTTTGAATACTGTAGTTTGTTTTCTTTATCTTGTGTTTTGCTTGCATTCTGTTTTAACAGCATATTAAAACTTCAAAAGGGACCACAGCTCTCTCTGTTCTGAGTCAAGCAGAATTTTTTCCCTCCCTCTCACCCACTTAAGTTGTCTTGTTAAATACCACTGTCTTTCTAGTTGCCCGCCTCTTATGTTAATCTGACCATATATCTCATTTCTCTCTACTTTCACTGGCTTATGTGAGTAATCACAAAACCATCACTTTTGAAATCCCACCCCTTCAATTATTTAAATTTATTGGCCATCCTACAGTATTTCATAGTACCAAAATACAAAAGTAACCACCCCTTTCAGTCCATCTTGCTGTTTTAAAAATAGTAACTCTCCACTAAACCTTAACTTTTTAAACAGGTAAAACTCAAGTTACCTACTTTCATATCTAACTTCTCTAGTGCACACTGCAGAGTGCATTCTTTTCAATCTTACCTTTAAGCATCCCTGTTACTAGCACTTTCTCTAATACCTAAAAAGATCATCTCTACTTGACTCCAAGTAGACTTTTCTCTATCTGTTAAACCTAGCACTTGCTCCTACAGTACTTATTACCTTGATACGGCACTCTTATAGATAGCACCCCAAAAAGGCAAAACCCCATTTCTCGGTCACCCACATCCCCAGAATCTCTTTTAAAGTTTTTTTGTCTAGTCCTTCTAGCATGTCGAGGGATCAGTTGCTAGTGTCCTCTCCTGCTCAGCTGGTGAACCTGGGAATATTGAGGCAATGTTACAATTGCCTCATGTACACAGACAACCCTCTCCTCCTCCCACAAAACACAAATACATGCGAGAGATGCAACTATATGGCCAAACTGGAGGCTGAGCTCTCTCAACATAGGACTGGCAAGACCAGTCAAGAGGAGAAGGTTACCACACACACTATAGACCCAGTCTCACATAGTACCATCACAACCTCAAATCATACACATAAACACACAAAGACATACTTTCGGCTCTGATCAAAATCTTCCAAAACAGCAGAGGCCACCAAAGCAGACACCCAAACAACCACCACCTCAGAACACAACACCTGCAACACATAGACCTCACAGTCAGAGTGTCAAACAGTCACAGCCCTTAAGGCCAAACACAATGCCAGACACACTTGTCATTGGTGACTCCATAGTCAGACACACTGGCGTCCGCTCACCAGACTGAGTAAGGAGAAGGTCACAGTAAGCTGCCTGTTGGGTGCTAGAATCCGCCACATAGCAAGCACTCAGGTCTCTCAACAGCAGGTACAAATACGACTCAGTCATTGTCCACGCTGGTGTAAGCGACCTGAGGCATTCCTTGGACTACATGAAAGAGACATTGAGGAGCTCTCTGATTATGTAGCCCAGGCAGGTATGACCCTGACCTTGAGCAGTATCCTACCTTCACCAAGAATGATGCCACAATACAGAGATAAGATGATCAGCTTTAACAATTGGCTTAAACTCTGGTGTCATTCAAAGGGATCCAATGTCTGTCTGCCTGGGATGACATGCTGGACAAGCCACGCTGCTTCACAAAGGACGGCTTGCACCTGTCACCCTGGGATTCGGATATTGGCAAAGGCTCTTGCCACCCCATAGTGCCTTTTTAGGCAAGGCTCAAATTCTAAACCTACCACCCTAGAACACAAAAAGGAAAAAACTAAGGGTAATGCTGCTCAATGCCAGAAGTCTAAATCTCAAAATGCACGCACTCGAGGCCCTTCTCAGTATGGAGAACATCGATGTCTGTGCAGTGACAGAAACCTGGTTCAAGGCTCCTGAGAGCACCCCAGCACTATCAGGTTTTACCTCTTATCATGCGTTCGGCCCCAAAATCCGGACAATACCAAGAAAGGAGGGGTATCCATATTCATCAAAGACACCCACACCTCAAGACTGGTGGCAACGCACGATGCATCGGAGACCATCCAGGTGCAATTAACCATAGGCAAGACTGCTCTGCAAATTGTAGCATGTTACAGGCCACCCTCACAAACTCAGGAACCTCACATGGCCTTCCTGAAAACACTAGAGGGATAAATGTATCACCAAACACCATCATACTAGGTGACTTCAATTACCCTAATATAGACTGGGAACACTACTCAAGCCCAAACACCCTATCCCAAAAGTTCCTGGAATTCATAAACTCAAATGCCATGGAACAACTAGTCACCATCCCACAAGAGGGAAAACATACTTGATCTCATCATCACGAACATGGGAGCACAATGTTCAACACGAAGTATACCCTCACTGGTGAGATCAGATCACAAACTAATCTCGCTGGAGGTCCTCATCCCACCCCACCTGAAATAAAAAGACCACAGTAAAGAACTTCTCGAAAGCCGACTTCACACTTCTAAAGACTAGTGTGGTCTCCTTTAAGGCCCCGAGCGTGGAAAACAGTACTCAAGCCGCTGAATCACTTACAAATGCCTTCTACCAGCACCTGCAGGACTGCATGGATAAGGCAATCCCAAGCAAAACAAAGACTCTTTGTACCAAAGGCAAGCGTCCAGTCTGGTGGACCCCAGCCATAAACGAACTCTACAACAAAGGAAGGAAGCTAGTACAAGATAGAGCAAAATCCTTAAAGGTAAGATACCCTTGATCACTATAAGTAAAAAACTAAGAGCTCTCATAAAATCATCCAAAGCAAATTTTGAGAGAAAAATAGCTAAAGACTCAAAAGACAATCATAAGGCCTTCTTTAGCTATGTTAGAAACCTAGGAGGAAACTCCCAGATATGCTCAGAACTAGTTCAAAATGATGTGAAGATTACTGATCCTACAGACATTGCCAACATACTGGCTGACAGATTCAGTGCAAACTCCTCCTCCCCAAAGGAGAGATATCTATACCAAGCGATTGCAGCCCCCAAACATCTCCAACGCCCAAGTGAGAACTGCTCTCTCCAAAGCAAAAACACAGCATCCATGGGACCTGATGGTGTCCCGGCTGTGTGCTCCACGAACTCAATGAGGAATTAAACCCACAGCTAGGACAGCTGTTTAATCATAGTCTTACCTCTGGATACGCACCCAGGGGTGGCGCACTGCAACTGTGGTCCCACTTCACAAAGGCGGTGCCTCCACCGACCCTGGAAATTACCGGCCCATTAGCTTGACAAGCCTTATCTGCAAAGCCATGGAGAGGATCATAATGGACCTCATAAATAAAGACATAGGAATTTGCAGACTTTGGATCCATCCCAGTTTGGCTTTGTCAAAGGCAGATCATGCCTTCTAAACTTGGTTGACTTTTTCAAACAGTCACCAAAGCCATTGATGAGGAAAGGCAGTCCATACAGCCTACCTCGATCTGGCGAAGGCCTTGATACAATACCCACTCGGGTATCATTGAAAAACTCATCAGCTTAAATGTTAACCCATACATCACAAGATGGGTTGCAAACTGTCTGAGTGACAGAACCCACAGGGTCAGAGTTGCTGGCGCCATGTCAGACTCAAAGCCTGTCACAAGTGGTGTACCACAGGGCTCAGTCCTGGGCCCACTCTTGTTTGGCATCTACTTTTCCAAAGTACAAGCAAACACAGGAGGGTTATGGCTGACAAAGTTTGCAGATGACTGCAAACTGGGCCATAGTAGAAAACACATCTGATACAGATATCCTTCAGAAGGGTCTCACAGAACGGATAACTGGTGCCAGAGCCATGGCCTAAAGTTAAATGCCAAGAAATGCATAGTCATACCCTTCGGAAAAACAAGGTTACCCTAGCTACCAAATAGGTGGCAATCCACTGAGCACAGAAGAAGTTATCAGGGACCTGGGGACCCAGGTTGATAGTAGTCTGTCATTCGACACCCATGTAGCTAAAGTAGTTAGGAAGACCTTCTACATTGCCCACCTTATCATGAAGGGATTCTCATCTAGATCAAGGGAGGTCATTGTCTCCCTATACTCATCACTCATCAGACCAATGATTGAGTACAATGCCCCATTCGAATGTATCTGACCCGACACTTGCAGCAGCTGGAGGCCACAAAGTTCCTCACCAAAAGGATAAAGGGTCTCAAACATCTGTCCTATGCTGCCCGACTGAAAGAACTCCAGCTCTATTCAGTCGCTTACCACTTGCTCAGAGGTGACCTTTGCCTAACATACAAGGCCATGTCAAACCCAGATTTGATGAATATGCTTCACCTCAAAAATCTAGATCCGTCAGAGCCACAAGGGCGGAGACTTAAAACTCAACACGGCTATTAATAGGACGCGCTGGAGGGATAGATTCATCACCCAAAGACTCCCTATGCTGTGGAATAAAATCCCGGTATATGTGAGGCAGAGCACCTCACTGGCCTTGTTCAAGAGAAATCTTGACCAATGGATGGGAGATCGCAGATATACCCCAGGGATTACCTCAGTGTCACTGCTCAACAGAGGCACAGCAAAATAATGGGTATAGTTCCCCATACTAAAGGGGTGGCGTAAGCCACAAAACTATGGGCTAGGCTTATAAATGCCCTCGGGCAGATAGCCTAGTATGAACCTATGAACCTATGAACCTAATAAAGTTGTAAATCCTGGACTGGTTGTGTTTACTCTGGTATTGTATGGCTTGACATGTTGCATTCACCAAGATCTGATATCTGAATAGTAATGTTGTGTCAACCACTGTTACCACACTGTGCTACATAAAAAATATGTATAGGAATGTCTGTATACGAATGTTGTATTTACAAGGTCAGGTTGACTTAGACAGACAACACTAAAGGAAAAGACAGCAGTTTCTCAATAGCTCACTCTGATGAAACACAAATTGTTGAAATCTTAGCAGACACAGCCATGGTTCGAATCCCGGGAGTGGTAGTAAGTTGTATGCATAATTTTAACTAGGAATCTGGGAATATGTGTAGAAACAGTCAGGTAGTGTTAACAAACATTCTCACCACAGGTCTTCCAGGTAAGAGAAGTAGAATGTAGCTATAAGACGGTTGAAGTATACACTGTGTACAAACATACCACTGCCAAAACCAAGGCCGTAGGGTATTGTAATAATGATTAGAGCAATGATCATTAAAGTTGTGAGTATTGCAAGGATATACAAGTTGTTAATTGACATCTCCCCCCCAACCATATCTGCAACAATAATCTAAACACACAAATCAATGGGTATGTTTTACACCAAACCTACTGTTGGGACATATGTCCTATTTTTCAACAAATATTGAAATGCGTTTCTATTAATGTTCCATGTTGAAATACTATCATTGGTGGCCTGTTGCTATCAATGTAACCTGCATGTCGTTGTAATGGCCACTGTGGTTCCATATATGCATGTGTGCTGTTTGCTATGCAACTGTTCCAAATCTGTTGTTTTGGGTTAATGGGAATATCTATGCATGCTGTTATAACTAATCCTGGAGATTGTGTTGACTATTACTAACCCACATATGTTCTAAAATTGCAACACCATAGCACATTTGTGAAGCCCAGTTGCAGCAGACCCACCTCTCCCACCTCATCTAGCCATGGCACTGGGTCCCAGCATGTCTGGGACCCACCCCAGGACCTCCTCATCTGCTGGTCCTGCACCACATTGGGGTGGAACCTCCTCAGGGGATGGGGCTCATCTCCCCCCTGGGAGCGGGTGCGGACAGAATCCTGAAAACACAAAATCCTGAAACTCAAAATACTGAAAACACACAGAATACAAATAATGATAATATGCCAGTAAAAGGGCACACAGAAACACATACAAAACAAAGCATAGCAGTTGTCACCAAGTATGAGCAGGGGGGCAAGCCCCCCTGCACCCCCTGCTACTTAAATATAGCATCTCTGAGATTGCACTTAGTGTAGTGAAGTGCAATCTTGGAGTTGATATATTTAAGTAGCAGGGAGTGTGGGGTGCTCAACCCCCCATATGGGGGGTGCAGGGGGGCTTGCCCCCCCCTGCTTATACTTGGTGGAAAGTAATATGGTTTATTTTGTTTAAAGTCAGTGTATGTTTGCTGTGTGTTTTCAGTATTTTGAGTTTCAGTATTTTGAGTTTTCAGGATTTTGAAGTTTCAGGATTTTGGTCTTCAGTCTTATGAATTTCAGTATTATGATATTTCAGTCTGGGGAACTATATATATATATATATATATATATATATATATATATATATATATATATATATGTATAAATATATATAAAGGGGTATATATATATATATATATATATATATATATATATATATATATATATATATATATATATAAAGAGAGAGAGAGAGAGGGTGCACAGAATGTCAAACAGCCATTATTCCTGCAGTTGCCACTTTTTCAAATGGCCAGAGTCTGATTCTTTCCTACAAATGAGAATTATTTAATGGAAACATATACCCACACACAATGCAAAGGACATGAAACCACACATTTTGCATACAAATAAATGTTTATTTGTGTACTATTTCAGTTGTTTGTGCTATTTCTTAGCCTTTCAGTGTTTGAAATACATAATAACTGATTAATGCAACTCTCAAAGAAAACATATGATACAGTCATCCACAAAAAATAAGATACTTTGCTGTCTAGGCTAAAGCCTTCAGATAGTACAACAGTAAAAAACACACTTGCCTTGAAGAAAAGAATCAATTGGCACTTAATTACAGATGTAGTTCAACAGCCTCCAATTACACTCTGTAGTCACCCCCTAGGGGGAAAAGTATAAATTGTCTTAATGTAAATGTATCTGTTACATAACAATACTTTACTTAACGGTACTCTCACACTGACAAACAGAACTGTGTGCAAAACAGTAAGGTCTAGCCCACCACTGTTCTCATGGTGAAATGTATGAAAATGTACAGCCATATACCTTTATGTTCTTATTAATGATATTCCTCACATGTTCTAACAGCCTAGGTTAAAAACATTTAATACTCTTCCCCCATAAAATGTCTTACAAGGGCATATAACAGTGTTCTCTATACACTGACATCTTGACTGTACAGGATCACACATGTTGTCCAGCTGTAGCCCTCATATATATGGACCCTACCCCACAACTTCTGTGGGAGTCCACAACATCACTGGAATGATAGCCGGAATGTCAGCACTAAATAATGATAGACCATATCTATCGACCTCTTACTGCGTGACATCTGGACAAAGGCTGGTATATAAGTGGAGAACAGAGGCCGAAACAAGGGACATATTTGAAATATTGCTGTTATACACTGTGAAAGTTGCTGGTGTTACAGGATTGGTTGCAACATACCTTTACTGAGGAATATGAAGTCAGAAACACAAATGGATGTTGCCACGTACTGATAGCAATCAACAGAGAGAATGCCACTGATTTTTAAGGACAAGACTTGTGTGGGGAACAGACAAAACATAACCAAATCTCTGGCCATCATGTGGATACCCCAACAGTTGAGAGCTATGCAGACAGATTGCATTCCATGCAAAACTAGCATGTACACACAAACCCTGTAAAACAAGCACTATTCAATGCATATAACAGCAATACTCACACACTGTTCATAGGTCTGACACCTTATACAAACATGTAGTTGGCCTGTGTCCACAAGTCATGTTGTAAGAGGTATTCCTACCTGCTGTCTATAACACTGTTGCCCCCACACATGAAGGATGTCTTCCATACAGGCAAGGTAAAGGGACAACGCCCACATGATATAGTTATTTATAGTAGTCAGTTGCTATGACATTGGTTACTGGAAGAGTCACACAGCTACCTGCATCTAATTAGCAAGTGGGGAACAGCAATTGGTGCAGAGGCCATCACCTGAACATGAGCATCACCTACAAAAGGGGTGGCGTAAGCCACAAAACTATGGGCTAGGCTTGTAAATGCCCTTGGGCAGATAGCCTAGTATGAACCTATGAACCTATGAAAAGCCATGCTGTAACCTGTTCAAATCAGCCCGAACCTAGTAGTGGAGAGAGAGAGAGAGAGATAGAGAGAAAGACAGAAAAAAAATAAAAACAACATAAACAAAACCTAAAAAAATAAATAAATAAGAAACAAGATGACAACTTATACACAGAAGGAACATAAAAATAAACCAGGTATGTGACACATGTAAGCATGTAATTGAATGTAGTACTTGGTCTGTAATAATGGGATAGATGATTATGAAAAGATGTATATGTGCCATCAATACTTGTAATGATGTCCTGCTGAACAACTGCTATGGACATAACATCTGGCTCTGTCTGCAGTGGGCCATACCTGTCAACTGTGCAGATATTCACAGAATGTCAAGATTTAGCCATCATAGTATTTGTTCTATTGCTCCAAACATCAATATTAGTCTGGCAAATAGCTGGAGATGGAAGTAATGAAGTAATGACAGACACATGAGTTTCAGACCCCTCCACCTTCAGAACAGTCATGGTAATGTGAAATGTATAATGCTACAAATTTCATAGGTTTGTAATAGGCATATCTAGGATCTGTCACTATATACCCCCCAATGTTAAGCTTTGTCCACATGTGATGCTCTAAGAGGTGAATAGGTCAGGTCAGAGCTGAGGAGCCTCACACACCCTGGGAAAGGACAGCTCACAAACAGTCATGTCTGTGCCACTGCTAGACCAGTTAATGGGATGTTGCCTATATCCGTATGTTACCTGTGAATATGAGTATTATACATGTTTGTATTGTAAATCTAGGATACCTATATAGGGCATGCGCATAGTAAAGCATTGTTGCAGATGTGTGTTTTAAACTGCATGTGATATATTGAATTAATAACCTTCAGCTGTACAGTGTTCTGCTAGACAATGTTCACAGTTGTGACAGATATCTGTAGTCACATACACATATACTTGTGTTATGTCAGCTATATTAATACTTTTTCAAAATTGATTTCCCTGTTGTCACCCAGTGATGTGAACCAATGCCCAGTAACAGGCTGAGATGTATGATTGAGCTGCAAGACTGTAAATACAGTGTGCCATACTGACATTGAACATAAATGTATACCAGGTATCCCCTGAGCATGTGTATGTATGCGTATGTTCAGCTGAAAGGCACAGATGTAATAATATGGGTCACAAGCAGTCCGGAAAATAGGATGTGCTTATTGCACGTGTGTAATATCACTGTCACTGCATACAACCAAATAAAATGTGTACTGCTACTGATTGTTGCATTGCCATGACACTGATATGGGTACTACAGTAGACAAGCTTATCAGATAGTAATCAGAGAAGTGTACAACTGTGTTATGACCCACTGTCCATGCCTACCACTAACAGCTATATCAACACCCATATACACTGGATATCCAAGTGTATACACCCCTGTTGGAATGCCAGGTCTGTGTTCTGTATGCCAATGAGACCACAGAAAGTCATGTCAAAATGTTTCTTACCTCAAATGTGACCCACAGTTTGTACAATTCTATTGAAAAAGAAACAAAGCGGTTTCATGGAAGGTGAGCAACTATTACCAAGTGAAGATGTGATATGATGTTATAGTATAAACCAAGACAAATGGATGCTGTAATCATCTCAACAGGTGTTTACACAACATATCAGTGTAAGGGTGTGCACACACATTCCGCTGGCTTACTGTACTGAGTATTAATTCCCATATGTTTTCACAGGACAGGTTGTTATGTTCCCTATTGAACTGAGCAGGCTATAGGTCACATCACACGTAGGGATTGTGTTGACATGTGCTTTTGTGGGGCCATGTTTCAATTGCATGACTACCATGTATTGCAACAGGGGTGTGTACACTTTATATTCACTGTAGCTATATGGAATAGTAGTACTTGACCTGTACAATCAGCATCCACCAACGATAGAGTAATTCCCCTTGGTGGACAGCAGCAAGACACAAAGCACATAATAGGTTGCTATAATGGCTGTACAGGGACACACAGGTGCAGATCACAACTTGGAATCAAGTACACCTCTATCAGAGCAAGCATGTAGTTTCACAGGTGACTTCCTGTAAGGCTGACTATGACTAGAAATCAGACATATCCAAACCACCAAGGCCAATTGCAACCATGTCTCCACATATGTACGCAGTCTTAGAGGCATTAACACAAGTCAACCTGTACTGGGGGTAAAGCACACCTCATACACACATGCCATGGATACAGGCAACCTGCATCAGACAGGATAGGTGGGAACAGTAGCACCCTGTCTACAACATTTGTATAGGGGGATATGCACATCAACCACACTCTTGCCCGCATCAGTGTTGAGCATGTACATAATGCTGACTGATGGCAACAATAGCAAGTCTCCATGGGGCATGAGAACATCACAGTCTGCCTCCTACATGAACTCAGGCATGTGCTCACAGTGCCATCACACACTACAGTCAAACACAGACTAGCCACCATCCACACACCATCCACATGGAAGATGGCCTCTGTCATCCCTCTACACAGAACTGAATGGAGAATAGGGGATTATGCCATTAAGTGTCCAACATTGGGGGAACTGTACAGGTCAGGGCCAGGAGTGTAATTCAAGATGTCAAAGCCATGATAGCTTACAATGTTATGGTATACCAAATGTAAAAAAAGCAGCTACCACAAGTTGGAAAACAAATATTTAATCCAACAGCTCAATAAAAACAATAAAACAAAACAAGAAATGGAAAGTTTGATGAGTGCTTTCAGGCTGTGCCCTTCATCTGTAAGCATACCTCAAAATGATTCCGTTGCCACTGTAGTTACTTCAGTTTGTTCACATTGTTGATAAACTCACTTAACAGTTCTTCAAAATTTGAATTTAGCTCAGTACTCACAGATTCTAATAATTGTCGCCCTGTACTAACTTGTAGATCCAGTTGTAACAGAGAGTTCCCTGTAGAGACCAAGTTTCTCTTGACCTTGTCTACCCATATGGATGGGAACACTTGTTGTGCATTGTCCTTCTCAAGCAGTACATTCTCCATTGTGTGTGAGGTGTCCATACACAGAACAAAATGCAAGAAACAAGCAGAGAGGACCTCACTCAAGGTAAAGCTGCTGAACAAAGTCAAACCAAATGTAAAAAAAAACAGTTACCACCAGTTGGAAAACGAATATTTAATCCAATAGCTCAATAAAAACAAAACAAAACAAAAAATGCAAAGTTTGATGAGTGCTTTCGGGCTGTTCCCTTTATCAGAAAAATTGCTCACATTCAAACACTCATTTAAAGGGAGTAACAACCAATCTGTGCTCAATACTGAACCAGCCTTTTTTTTAAGGCAGGTTTTAATGGAATGACATCATTAAGCCATGGATGTCTGTGTGCTGTAATTTCTATCATCCATTTGGCCTCTTCATATTCAGTGTCATGCACTATATCACCACCCTTGATGTTACTCACTATATGCCAAATCACCATAAATTTAAAATAATGTCCTTGATGACCAGATATGTGTATATACAGGGCATTGTGTTCATTTTTCAACCTGATAGCTGACAAATGATTCAATATCCTCTGCTTAAGCATGCAGTTTGTTTTCCCTATGTAGTAACAATTGCATGTCTGACAAGTAGCAAGATAGGCCACATTTGTGGTCCTGCAGTTAACTCTGGTGTTGAAAGAATATACCCTGCCTGTGATAGGACAAACAAAATTAATGGCCCCGTTAATGTAATGGCATGCCTTACATGACCCACGTTGTCTAGAGCCTCTCCTCACTTCAATCCGCTGTTTGTCACATCTGCCCTCATTACCAGTAAGTATTTTAAAGTTTTTATTCCTCCTGAAGCCAAAACTAGGTTCTTCCCCCACAACGTTCCTGATCCTCTCATCAGAAAGTAAGATTTTCCAATTTTGTCTGACTATATTACATACCCCATGTATGTTGTTGCTATATGTGAACATAAGTCTCATTTTACCACTCTGTCTCTGTCCACTGTTGACCACAGGAACCCTCCCTGCATCATGTTTCAACCATGGACACATTCTATCCTTCCTGAAATCTCTATTGGTCTGTATAATCCACTAGACCTTCTGCCTATTGTAATCCCTTTCTATGAAATTACCTTCCAAGTGTCTCACTTCCTCTTCAAAATTACTTTCCTCATGCATAGTCTTGGGGCACCCACCTGCCAGACAAGCTAGCAGGTTGAAGACAGCATTGTGGAGGTGGGTGCCACCCACACAATGGATGAGGAACAAGCAGGTAAGGCCCCAGGGCACATTGCTAGACCACTGTTGCTTATTCATTTTTATCTGTAAAGTATCTACATGCATATGTCAGATAAGATAGTCTGTTTCTTTAGTGTAGTAATGAACATGTGCATAATCCTTAGTATTGTGGGCTTATACTGTTGATGTGCTGAAATGCTGCTTCCCCCTGTACCAATGCCACAGGTGTGGCTACTGACATTATTTCTCTCACACAACTATTTGGGTCCCTCTGGTATACAACTGGGGCAGCAGCCTGTAGCTGGTGAGTATGGAGTTGTTTTGTTCAGGTTTGCCAATACACTGGCCATGTTATTGCCATGCTATTTGCCATGTAAACATTTAACACACCTACCCATGCTGTACATGTTCATTTTTGTTGGTGTTAACTGCATCACAGTGGTCACCATGGTGGCATATCTGAAGGGTATGTAAGATTCCTGCAGTATGCCTAACAACCTGTCAGTGCAAGATGTGTGGACAGAGATGAACATAATGGTGGGACAAATGGCCTACAGTAGGGACATGTCTGAAACATTACCCTTATACAGTGGATACAGCAGTGTATACACCACTATTACAATGGCAACTGTTCCTGATATAAACAATGGCAGACCACAATGGCACATTCCACACCTTTTACAACCTGTAATGTGGTCCTAACACGAGCAATGAATGTGAAAGATGGAATCCTATGATAGGACAAGAAATTTGGGGAATGCAAACCTTACCAAACACTGGAAGCATATGTGTGCACACACTCCAAATAACATACTGTGGAAGCAGCTTGTGATGTACTGATAGCATTCACAAAGGTCAGGCATTAATTATTGACATCAGTCTTCAATCATCCCAGGTATGTGACAGACAAACACACAGGGGCTGTGAGCAACAGAACAAACATAACTGCCACACATATACACATTCAGCAATGGTGTGTACACTTGTGCAGTATGGTGAACAGTACATGCCAGTGTGCTGTACAGGTGCACAGCAATACTGTGTACATAGGTGCAGTGTGTTCCAGGGGAAGGGGCAACACCTACTAACACAACTCATGCATCACAGAGATGTATAATGTTGGTAACAAGGATTGAGTATGGCTGCAGTGCATGCTGTTGAGTGCCATATGTCATGCATGTTGACTGTTGGTTAATGAGAGTTCTATGTAATAACTTTGTTCCACCTCACCTGTAAGTGTGTGTGTGTGTGTGTGTGTGTGTGTGTGTGTGTGTGTGTGTGTGTGTGTGTGTGTGTGTGTGTGTGTGTGTGTGTGTGTGTGTGTAGAGAAGTAAACCATAGCATACAGGTCTCAATTTACATTTCTTGTCTGCCCCTCACAGGTGGCAAGGTGGGTTAGGGTCCCTCCTGCAGGGAAACTGATGGTAGTGTCCATACAGACTCTGACAATGATGATAGGCATAGTGAGGCACAGGCAGGGTTGTCAGGGGCTGAATCAGTGCCATTGGTTGCCATTCCACTTTTATCCACCTGGGTCTATATTAAATATTCGAACACTTAAACGTTCAAATCACTAAAGATCGAACTTTAGTGATCGAATGCTTAAATGTTCGAATATTTAAAAAAAAAAACAAAAGAAAGAAAAATAAAGGGTCTAAGCAGGGGGGCAAGCCCCCCTGCACCCCCTCCACATGGGGGGCTGCACCCCTACACCTCTTGCTACTTAGATATACTAACTCAGAGATCATGCTACAGTGTAGGAAATGGACATTTTCCATTCCTGCACTGTAGTGCACTGAAGTGCAGTCTCGGAGTTGGTAAATTTTGTTTTTTTCTTTTTTAATTTTTTTTTTAAATATTTGAACATTTAAGCATTTGATCACTAAAGTTCGATCTTTAGTGATTTGAAAGTTTAAGCATTTGAATATTTAATATAGACCCTTCACCCCATCCTTGCAGACAGTCACAATGCCCATACATATCCCATCAGCAGTGGCCATAGATGTGGGGCAGTTAGCAGGTGGTGGCATGGGACAGGAAAGTGTGGTAACTATGGCAAGTGTGTCTGTACACAGCAGCCATAGCCAGATGACTGGCGAGGTCCCATACAGGCAGATGTACAGGGGTGCTCGTAGGAAGGCTGCCAGCCATCATGCCCCTGGAAGAAGTGCCACAGCAGGTGTTACCAGACATATGTTTTGGGCTGTCATGGAGGCACTGTATATAGCTGTGGATATAGCTGGTAGTGGTAGGCATGGAAAGAGAGTTATAACACAGGTGGACACTTCTCTGATTAATAGCTGAATATCATATCTACTCTAGTACCCATATCAATGTCAGGGCACTGCAACAACCAGTACCTGTACACATTTCTGTTTGTTGTATGCACTGACACTGATATTACACATGCACAACCTATGTACCTGAATGCTTGAAACCCATGTGATTTAGTATTATATAGAAAAAAACAGAATTCTCCAAGGGTAAAGTATCTGCTATACCAACAAAAAATGACTATAAAACAAAGGTGCAGGTACTCCACAGCTATCGAAGACCACCAGTCTAAAAGAAGGTGAAAAATCACAATTTGTAGAATAATAAATCCTTTATTCTGAACAGTAAGCGCTTTCACGTCTGCTAAGGACGCTTCATCAGACTTGAATAAAGCTTAACAAACAAACTCCTTAAAATAGTCAAAAGCATGATCACATGAGCCAATGACTACAAATTAACAGTCAAAAATGCGAAAATATGCAAAAATATAGAACACTACAGAAATAACTACAAAAATGAGAAACATACTAACAAAAAATATACTAACAAAAAATATATATATTGTATTCATAAAAATGTATATTTTGTATTTATAAAAATATATATTTTGTACTTATAAAAATGTATATTTTGTATTCATAAAAATATATATATATATATATATATATATATATATATATATACATATGCCTATAAAAATATTTATATAAAAGATTATACCTGCAAAAATACATATGCCTGCTAAAGCGTTAACCTGCAAAAATATTAGTGTTTAAGTGCACGGTCCCTAAGGAAAGGTTTAATGGTAACTCTTTCATTGAGGCCGTGTCCAACATCTGCTTGCATTCTGATGATCCATTTATTCTCCTCCTTCTCTGTGAAATTGCTAACATTTCCTAGCCTCATAGATGTGTATATCAATTCTAATACTAAAAATTCAAAATTATGTCTGGTACCTTCACACAATATATGTCTCGCTAAGGCATTGTTCTCATTTTCTTTATTGATGGCATACAAGTGCTCCTTAATCCTCTCACGAAGTGTCCTGTTGGTCTTCCCTACATAAAACATACTACATATGCGACATACAGCAAGATATACTATATTACGGGTCTTACAGTCTGCATAGTGACTGCATTTATAAACCTTCTTAGTGTCTGGGTGTTCAAATATACATTTTTACTGGATTTGACTCTACACTGGATTTGTGTTTAAAATCTGGAGACTTTTATTGCCTGTAGCTGTGAGTTTTTACTGGATTTGACTCTACACTGGATTGGTGTTTAAAATCAGGAGACTTTTATTACCTGCAGCTGTGAGTGACTGGGGTTTTTGCTTGCAACTGTAAGCATAGCTTAGCCCTGGTAACCAGTGATCACATTCCAGTCTGATAAAATAGCAGCATAATGACATTTTTAATAAGTGTATTTAATTTCCTGTACATAACATTCTTCTATGTCCTGTCATTACAGTAGCAAGGGGTGTGAGTATACTGTATGGGATACCTGGGTATACATGGGTAGTACCACAATCTTTTCTCTTTGGATTTGTTTCATACATGAGTAGTATCCCAGGTTATATGCAATCACACTTGCATGTTACACCAACATCAGTGCACTGGTTGACAGAAATAGTTTAACACATATTGTATCATTACATTCATACTTTTAACAGTGCTTTTTCAAGTAAGAGGAGATTGCAGATTGTAATACTGGAACCATACACCCCTGCATGCAAAGCTGGACTCTGAGTACTGAGTATCTTGTTCTTGGTGTTTGAGCTGTATGTTTATATGTGTCTCCTATTGGATATTGATCTGATATGTTGATATTAACTGTAGACTACTATGTTTTTTGGACATATCATTGATGACTACTGTTATGTAGTAATGGCATACCTTTCAGTTTCAGACGTGTATCTTTCACAACATTTATCCTAATGCATAACCTGTTGGCTAACTACTTTCTGTCTGTCCTCTGTACAGATGTCAGGTATTGCTACGACCACACCACTATGAAGGTGCCCACTTTGTATTTTGCTGGGGCCTGGACACTGCTGCTAGGACCGACATATGGGACATTCCTTAATGTGGGCCTTGCCCCATTTTCTTGCCTGTGTGAGGGACATTACAGAGGTGGTGGCTTACAGATTCACATACAGTGGTTGGCAATATGTCACAGGGCAGGACATGTGGAGACAGCCAACCAACATAGGGGACATATCCCCAGATTTGTGAACAGATTCTATGTCATCAGTGCTGTTATACACAAGGTGGATTGATAAATTGACAGGGTTTGTGTAGACATACATTTAGTGTGTGGTGTCACGACACAGTGATATGTCTCTGACATACCTCTCCACTGGCACGCTGTCCACAGACTGGCCACATGTCTGCCTGGTTATGTTTTGTGTGTTCTCTAGGCAGTTGGTGTCCTTGGTAAATCAGTTGTGGACTCTGGGGAAGGCAGTCAGTAAATAATCACATCTATTGGTATTACTGATGTCATATTCCTCATAAAGGATGTTACAACAAACCTAGTGACATCTGCAACTGTCTCAATGTATGACAGCAATATGTCCAATCTACCCCTGTCTTTGTGTCTCTGTTCCCACCTAGTGATATAGGGGTTGATACCAAGCTTAGTGAGCGGGGAATGTTATCAAAGGCTTTGGCCAGATCAATGTAGGCTCTATGTGTCACCTTGCCTTCATCCACAGCTCAGGTGACTGACGCAAAGAAGTCAACCAGGTTGAATGAGCAAGTATGACCTACGCTTCACAAAGGTAAACTGTGTGGGATCCTGAGTCTGCAGATTTCCATATCCCTGTTTATTAGGCGCATGATGATGCATTCCACAGCTTCATATAACAGACTTGTCAGGCAGTTGGGGCAGTATTTTCCAGGGTCTGTAGTTACACCTCATTTGTGGAGAGGAGTGACTGCAGCAGTACACAATTCAGTAGGGACAATGCCTGAGGTGAGGCTGTGCTTGAACAGGGCACACAGGTAAGGAGCCAAGTCACTCTGTAGTTCATGTAGAATGCAGCCAGGGATATTCTCAGGTGCCATAGAAGCTGTATTCTTGACCTTGGACAGTGGTATTTTAACTGGTGCTGCAGTAATACTAGGTGCCTGGCAGTGTACTGGTATTGTGATTGGTCCTTTGGGGGGTGAGAGGCAATGTTTGCACTCAAGATGCCAGCCAGTATATTGGCATTATTTGTTGGCTCAGTCTGGGAGGTACCATTGTCTAGTAGCTCAGAACAATTCTTGGTATTGCCATGGACATTCTTTACATAACTGTATGAGGCATGTGGCTGTCTTTACTATGTGTTCCAATTCTGTTCTCACAGCTAACTTGGCAGTATTTGATGAGGGATTTCAACTACTCATTGAGGTTGATAAGGGTTTATTTCCTGTCTTGGGACTTCACATTATTCCATATCAGTTCCCTCCTTCTGTTGTACAGTTTCTTTATGGCAGGGGATCACCAGATCAGCTTTCTTTTTTTGGAGGTGAGGGTCCTGGTTGTATTGGGTAAGGCAGTATCCACGCATTTGTGTACGTGTTCATAGTGCATTGTTGTTTGATTCAGCTGTCATGCAACTAGTCTCCATTTGCATGGCTGCCATGAGGTAAGCCACCTCTGATTTTATTAGGGCATAGTTAGCTTTGGAAAGGTTTTTCATGGTGGTTACCTGTGCAGGGGGGGGTAGGAGGGCTGTGGATTTCCAAAGGTGATTAATTCAGATATAACAAGGGAGGAGTTGACTATTGGTGTAGAGCAACAGTCGCCCATGTTAGGAAGGACCAGGTCGATGTGATGGGCATGTGCATCAGTACATGAGTAGCTTTCCCAGTTAATGATGGGGTAGTTGAAGTCAACCATTATGATAGTGTTAGGTTGGACACTAATATTCTCCAAGGTGTTTATGGACATGGAGTGTGAGTCTTGAGACATGTATCTTTTAAAATTGTATTGTGTGATGTTGAAACACAGGTGCCCATTAGGAAGGTAGCTGGAATAAAGAAGATGAGCCACAACAAAGTAAAATCTTCTTTTTTAATCCAAAATGGTAAGCGCTTTTGCAATGGTAACCATTGCTTCATCAGACAGTTCATTCAAACAGCAACAGCACTTAAATACTTTAATTCATTACTAAAACAGCCATTCCTACCACTCAGTTAATTCAGCACTCAGCAATCAATTACTATGGTTACGTTTTGCCCTTAGTTAATGGCTGAATTCAGAAAACTGTTTAAAAACCACATGCACAAAATGTAAAGACAAGAACATGTGGATAAATATAAATAAAATACATAAAAAGTCAATGAATAAATACATATACTCCTGTTCCCCATTTAGTAACTACTTATGTGCATGGGTATAAGCATAAAAATATATATAAAAATATAAGCAGTACACACTCAACAACTTAATACATATATTCTGCCTAATAAATGCACATGTTGTCCACCTAGTAAATACATATGCTTTAATACATGCATCTCAATAAATGCATGTCTTTAGTGATATCTATGCTATAAGCAGCTCAAGAAATACTGCCATATTGACCCAAAGCCCTGCATGTGTTTATGTAGTCTTCTCTTGTTAAAATAGTATTTTTGTTTTTTATTTTATTTTAACCTTCTAGATTTTAGCACTGGCTTCAATGGAACACTATCATTCAAACCCAAACCTATATGTGCTCCTAAACGCAAAGTCCATTTTACTTCCATATTTTCGGTAATATTGACTATGTCCCCCATCCTATTGCTGACATTCTGAATGTGTAAAACCTGAAACAAAAATATATGGTCATCCCCCTTATCCAATTATGCTTAGCCAAAGCAGTATACAGTTGCCCTTTTCTAGTGCAGTAAACGTGAACCCTTAACTGTTCCTTAAGGTGACGGTTAGTTTGCCAACATAGAAATGGAAACATGTTGTGCAGTGAGCTACATACACTACATTCTTAGTATTGCAATCAGCAGAATTCCTTAGCTCCCATAGACGCCCTGTTTCAGGGTGCTTAAAAAACCTTTATTCTTACATATAAATGCACTGTGTACATTTTCCACATCTATGAGTACCATTCACTGTCCTATCCATCAGAGTAGGTATCCTTGGATAGCAAAGCTGCTGCTTCAGATTTTTCTTATTTCTAAATGCAAAATGTGGTTGTCCACCCACTATGTTAGTAGTATCCTCATCTACTAACAACATATGCCAATTTTGTCGTATGATGGTTTCAAACCTTTTCACATCTCTTGTATATGGTAAAACTATCGTAATGTGTGATGGTATACTATTCCTGATACCTACCCTGTCACTACCTACTCTATCATAGTAGGGCTTAGCTTTACCTTTCCTTTCTTTGTGTACATTATGGTACACCTTATCAATTTCATGTTCATTATACTCCCTATTAATGAAACCTGTTCTTAACTTAGTTAACTCATTTCTATACACTTCCTCTTGACAACATAGGCGAGATGTTCTCATTGCCTGACCTCTGATTATATTAGGAAAAATCTTAAGGTTATGCATACTGTTTCTATGTAGAAAAGATGGTCTGTAGCATTGTTTCCTATGTAATTTCATAGACTATTGGTCATTTTCTCTGTATATGCTAACGTCCAGGAAGTCTAAACTCATCTTAGAACAGTTCATCATAAACTTTAAAAAGTCACTAGTAGTATTTAGGTATGCATACAGGAATTTATGTTGTTCACCATCACCTTTCCAAAAAATAAAAATATATCTACGAAATGCCTATAAAAGGCTATTTGGGGATTACCTAACGGATATTCATATTTCCAGTTAACCATAACCAAGTTTGCATATGTGTTAGCACAACTTGTGCCCTTGGCAACCCCTGACAACTGCTTATAGCATATGCCATTGAACATAAATATGTTGTGCTCTAGTACCAATTTTAGTAACATACAGAGAAAGTCTTAGTATTAGAGAAATTTCCCTGCCTTGTCAACACTGATTTCACCATGCTTATCCCCTGGCCATTGGGTATACTTGTAAATAAAGACACTACATCTAGTGTGGCCAGCATCCCCATATCTGCTGTTCCCATTTGCTTCACTGCCCCATAAATGTCCACTAAAAACTGTTCTGTGTCTTTCAAGACATATGCATATTCATTGAGTGCTGTCTTCAATTCCTTATCCAGGTATATAGAGATAGGTTCTGTTAGCCATCCTGCCTCTGCTACTATAGGTCTAAATTTTGGGTTATTTGGGTCTTTGTCTATCTTGGGGAGGCCATGGATTTGAGGTATGAGTGGATTTTCAACAATAAAATAATTTAAAAGATCTTTACTTAATAGTTCCATACACATGCATTCATATAAGGTACTAGCAATCTGTTTACTCATTTCAAACGCAATTGTTGTTGGTACTTCAACATATACATTTGGATCCAATAACATTTCTTGCATAGCTATAATATAAAATTCACATTCAATATCACCACTGGTCCCCCTTTGTTAGCGGGTCTTATAACTATACTATCATTAGTCTGCAAGTCACACAATGCTTTGTGCTCACTCTTTGTCAAATTATACTTTCCTTCTTCTAAAAAAAACTATTGTTTCCTGTGCTATAAATGGAATTTTCACAAGCTTTTAAGAAGATTTCTATATTATGCAACAATATTGGTACATACAGACTGTTTTTCTTAAACTGAACATCCCTTACCTCATTGCCATTTCCAAATTGTTTCAATGTTACATTTCTAGTAAACATACATAGGCATAACAGAAATTCACTAATGTCCATTTTAGTTGAAGGTATAAAATTGAAACCCCTGTTTAATAAAGATGTCTCTGCTTCAGACAGTTCATATTTGGAACTATTCCATATTAACTCTCCTGCCCATACCCCCACATTTTCTTCAAAGTGTGAGTTTGTAACTGACCTGGTGCCTCTTTCCGTTTCTGGCCCCTGTAAATGTCCTGTTCCACAGATTTTCTCCTCCCTGCTCGAAACGGTAGGTTGTTTTAGTAATGAATTAAAGTATTTAAGCGCTGTTGCTGTTTGAATGAACTGTTTGATGAAGCAATGGTTACCATTGCGAAAGCGCTCACCATTTTGTATTAAAAAAGAAGATTTTACTTTGTCGTGGTTCAGCTTCTTTATTCGAGCTACCCTCCTACTGGGCACCTGTGTTTCAACATTTTAAACTTCTGGGCTGGTTTGGATTTATTTGTTTGCTGCTTGTATTGCGTGATGTTGAATATCTAGTAGTATTTATTCATTATTTATTGATATGTAACTTTATTAACATCTGGAATGAAAATGTTCAAGTCTTTTAAGTGTGTTTTTAACATTTTACTTTACAAATGACAAGGCATGAGTTTTAAGCTTTTTTAATTACATTTATTTGTTCAATGTTGCTGATTGGATAATTTAAATATTAATTGATATAAATATGTGTAGTTTGGTATGAGTCTGCATCTGATGAAGTCTGTTTTAATTAAGACGAAAACGCTGAGTTGATGAAAGGTGTCTATGTGTCTTTATGTGCTTTGATTTTAAATCTTGGAAGCTGCTTGCGTGAATTAAACTTGATTGTTGCATCAAAGAACAACTGACTGCTGCATTTTCCTGTCAAGGGTACTTGTTTTGTGTTTATAGTTCGTTTTTCTACCTTTGCTGGCTTTTACTTGGTTTACATGTATGGGGAATTATAGCAGGCTACAACCTGAACCACTGTCTTACCCAATGCTAGCTACGCCTGCAGGATCTGCAATGCATAATGTTGATCTACCATTTTGGAGGTGTGCACATCCTTTATGAATATGAAAATAATACCATGTTTGGAGCTTCAGTCCATGTTCTGCAGCCAAAAGTTGTGGAATTAATTATAGGCTGGTACTGCAGGGGTGCTTCCTGCTGCCTTTAACCAGGTCTCTGTTACAGCACAGATGTCATTGTTCCCCATTTTAAGGAATACTTCCAGTGAGTGAATTTCCAGATTTAGAATTCCAGTGTGCAGCAGCATGACCCTCTGATTGCATGTCTTTGTAGCTGTCATATATTTCTGTATATTTCTGTATACATATATATATATATATATATATATATATATATATATATATATATATATATATATATATATATATATATATGTATGTATGTATTTATTAACCTTTTATATATATGTATGTATGCATATATGTGGATATGAATGTGGATGTATCTCTCTCTCTCTCTCTCTATATATATATATATATATATATATATATATATATATATACATATATATATATATATATATATATATATATATATATATATATATATATATATATATGTATTATATATAGCTTTGTCCACACATCTGCATCTCCATACATATATACATGTATATAGACTACCTGGCTGATTCTACAGACTCCTTTCTCTGCTGCTGGATGACTGTACTAACTTTTCTATTTTTATTTATTTTACATTTGTAAACTGGGAAAATCCAGCATGACCAGGTCCATTTTCAGTGGATGCCCAGGGAATAAAGCTCCATGATTAACATATAGTAAGTAGATAAGACAATGAGAGAATACAAATGATGAAACAGACAACAAATTAATTACAAGCAGAGATATTCAAATTTAGCTATCTGTAGTTCACTGGCATTACATAAGTGAGATATTGATAGATAGACAGTTACATGTGAGTAGGACTGACATGACTGAAAATGCTTTTTACCTAGTAGTTGCATACAATTAAAACATATTACAATTGTTCTAAATGAAGACAGTAAAGCTGTCACAGTGACCAATGCAGCTTATTATAAGAACTATATATATATATATATATATATATATATATATATATATATATATATATATATATATATATATATATATATATATATATATATATAAGTATTTGAACTGTTTGTTTGATTTCACTGAGGTTATATTTGTGGGGAGGTTATTCCATTTTTTAGCTATGGTATGGGAGTATAGGGCTTTGCCAGCAGTGTTGTTGTTAGTTGTAATATTGAGGAGAGGTTTATTAGATGAGTGCAGAGGGCAACTAGTAAAGTAAAAGGTTAGGAGCTGTTTTAGTGCTGGAGTTTTCTCTGGGAAGTTCATGATGTTAAAGGCACAGGTGAGTTTTTGGTAAGCTAGTAAGTGTGGAAATTCAAGCCATTAGAGTTCTTTTAGTACTTGGCAATGATGGGTTCTAAAGGGTGAGTTGTTGGCAAATTTGGCAATTTTATTATAACATGACTCTAACTTGTCCAGATCTGTTTTTCTAATATGGGTTAGGACTAGTGCTGCGTATGTAAGTGTTGATAAAAGGTGGGTTTGAGCTAGGGTGATTCTTGCTTTATCTGTGAAAAGTTTTTGTGTCTATAAAGGGTTCCCCTTTTTTATGTACCTTCTGGATGGTTTGTGTGATGTGAATATCAAAAGATAGGTTATTATCTATTTCTACCCCTAGGAGTTTTGTATAGGTAGATGGAGAAATGATAGTGCCATTTCTGGATGAGATAGAGAAGGTTAGGGGAGTAGATAATGTTTTGTTAGGGGTAAACAAGAATAATTTGGTTATATTGGGGTTGAGAATGAGTTGTATGTCAGTGATCCAACTTTCAATGGCAGAGAATGATTTTTGGGCCAGTTCTTGTAGGTGGTAACAGATCGGGCTGTGAAGATGAGTGTTGAATCATCTACATACTGAATTAGTGTGGCTTGTTTGGAAGAGGTATGTAGATTGTAAACATAGAGAAAAGTAGTGGGCCCAATATTGAGCCCTATGGTACTCCTATAGAGTTAGGGAGAGGGAGAGATAGATCTTTTAGCCATTATACAGCTTGTCTATCTGATAAGTAGTGTTTAAACCAGAAGATAATAGGGGAAGCAAAGGATAGAGAGTTAAGGGCATCTAGAATTTAGGGTGGGAGACCATGTTGAATGCTTTGGAGAGGTCTAGAAAGATAGCAAATACATAGTTATTGTTATTTCTCTGTTTATTGACTGATTGGTGAAGGAGAGGAGGGCAGTAGTTGTGCTATGGTGAGGGTGGAATCCATGTTGTGTGGCGGAGAGAAGATTGTGTGAGAACTGCATGACTTGCAAGTGAATACATTTCTCTAAAAGTTTAGATAGGGGAAAAATAATAGCTATAGGCTGGTAGTTATATAAGTAATAGGATTTGCCACCTTTGTGAAGAGGTATACTGTAAGATATTTCCATAGATGTGGTACATGAGCTTCCTGGATGGACCTGTTTATTAGAATTAAGACTGGATATGATAAGGAGTCAGCTGCTTTTGTTTGTGTCTTTTGGCTTTTTTCCTGGTTAGGGGTCGCCACAGCGATTTGGCTAGATTTCTAAGTTGTTTATAGTTTTGTTTGAAAAGATTGGAGTTGTCTTTTTTCCATTACTTCCAGGCCTTGTCTATGGATTTTAGTAAGGCTCTTGTGTCCCTGCTTAACCATGGAGCATAGTTTGCTTTGATTTTTATCTTCCTAAATGGTACAATTGAATTTAGAACTGAGATAAACATGTTATTGAAGTAGTCTATTGCCTGGTCTAGGTGTAAGGTTCTTAGAGGCTCCCAGTCACATTGCTTTAGAATGTAGTTTAGGTCCTCCGGGTTCAAATTATGGTCATCCCTGACTAGTCTGTAGATTATAGGCTTTGGAATATTGGTATGTTTTCTTAGGAGGTAGGTGGGGAGGTGGTCACTTAGTCCATCTTGTAAGCATCCAGTCTGATAGAGATGCCTGTGGACATTCACTAATGTCCAATCAATAATGTTTTTTTTTTGTCTATTCTGGTGGGCTCTTGAATTAGTTGGGTGAATCCATAGAGGCTGATTTAATTTGTAGGGTTGCTAGAGTTCCAAGCTAGCCAGTCAGTATTTAGGTTGCCTAGTAAAATTGTTTCTTTGGGGGGAATTATGATTAAACCATTGAAGGATTTCTCTATGGTTGGGGAGTTCTTTCCAGGAGGAATATAGCTACAGAAGATGTTATTTCTTTCTCTTTATTTAGAGGTAGGATAGAGCCTATGGTTTCTGCATTTTTGAATGTTGGCAAAGGGGTTTGAAATGGCTGGATGTTTATAGTATTTTTGAATAGCATAGCTACACCACCATTTTTCCTATTTGTTCTATCTAACCTTAAGATATTATATCCTGGTGATAGAATTTCATCGCTGGGGATGTTTGGTTTTAGCCAGGACTCAGTAATAGTTAGTATGTCAGGGGAGTAGTGGGTAATAGAAGTATGTAGATCAGGGAGCTTGTTAGAAAGCTTCTGGTGTTGACATTGATAATCAGTAGATCGGAATGAGCTATTTTGGGGAGGGCAGTGAGGGAGGGTCCTGGGTTTGGATGTATGTGACCAGTGAAGAGGAGTGTTTTGCTGAGATTAAAAATGTGTTTGATATTATTTGTTAAGTTATAGAGAGATACATAGAATGATTTCTTATTGACAGTAGATGATAGGTGGGTCTTATGAGTGCATAGAATAATACTATTGTGAAATAATGTTGGGCATATTGTAAAATTTATGTGTGCGTTGGTGTACCTTGTATGTGTTGTGTGGTAGGAGGTGGTGTCTAGGGGGAGGGTTGTTTGTGTGGATGTAATATCCACGATAGGAAAGTAAGGGGTAGTAAGAGTCAGGGTAAAAGGATTTGCATTATAGTGTATAGTTGGCAGTGGTTATAGCAGAGTCTTAGATGTGAAGTGAAGGGTTGTGGTTTGAAGTTATAATTAGTAGATTTAGGGTGGGGATAACCTTGGAAGGTAGTAGGAAATTATAAGGACAGATGATTGGTGTAGATGGGCAGTCAGGTGACAATAGCTAGGTTTAAGTTTAGGTGTAGTGGGGGTAAGTGGGAATTAGGGGTAGGCTAGGGGAGCAGAGTGAGCCAAGCAGAGCGAGATGAATGGAGTGGGGCTCAACCTGACAGCGCTACAGAGCCAATCAGTATGAGTTGCAGTAAAGTCACAGCCATATAGTTTGCTCGGGTAAGTTCCAGTTGCTTACTGCAAAAGAAACACAAAATGCAGCCCTGATGTTTGCTAATTCCTAAGAAGTAGTTTCTGGGGAATATAAACAGTGCCTGCTAGTGCTACAGAGTCCCAAGGGTAGTTATAAAAATATTTAAGCCTTTATAAAGCAATGACAAAACTGTAGATAATGACCTTGTTCTCTGATTCACACACAATAGAGCGTGGAGTTTCCTTTTTTGTTTTGATTTAACTGCTAATAGGTAACAATGTATTCAGTACTGTAGCAGTCCTTAATGTTGTGAGCCTTTCAAGTGGGGTGGGCTTGGGTTGACTGAGACCGGGAGATATGCCTAGGAAGGAGAGGGAAAGTAAGATTACAAACTAATATTAAAGGGATGTTTCTGTAGGTTAGCTACATTTCCAGACATTCAGACCGTAATTACTGGGTGAGCTACATATGCACCGGTCAGAGCTTACATTGCAGTATTTGTGTACTCGCTACTCATTTCTGCACAACAGATATACTTAGACACAATATATACCATAACATGTTTGTCGACCAAGGCCCTGGGGCCTATACAAGCCCAGCCAAAAAGGTACCCTGGCTTTTGCCACCCAAGGAAATAATTTTCCGGTGCCACTGTCGAGCAGAGCCACAGAGGTGATCTCCGGGATGAATTTCCTATTTCCCATCCAATCATCAAGATTTTTCTTGAAGAGTGCTAATGAGGAGCTTTGTTTGATATAGATAGGTAGTTTATTCCAGAGTATGGGAAGTCTCTGGGACAGGAATCTATCCCTCCGGTATGTTCTGCTTATTGTGGTGACAAGGTTTAGGTCCCTAGAGCATGTAGCTCAGAGGGATTGGAATTTCTTTAAGTGGAGCATGTCCAACAGCTCTGGGTTTGACATAGCTTTGCATGTTAGGCAGAGATCACCTCTGAGTAGGCGATATGCGATGGTGTAAAACTGGAGTTTTTTGAGACGGTCTGCATAGGGCATCTGTTTGAGGCTGGTAATCCTCTTTGTGAGATATTTCTGTGGCCTTTCCAGTTGTTGTAGATGTCTTGTGAGGTAAATACCAAAAGGGGCGTTGTACTTTATAATGGGTCTAATGAGTGATGAGTAGAGGGGAACAATGACCTCTTTTTTTCTGGATGAGAAACCTTTTGTGATGAGGTGTATCACATAGAAGGATTTCCTGACTACTGTGGTGATGTGATTATCAAAGGAGAGACTATGTCCACCTCTGTCTCAAGGTCTCTTATCACACTTTCAGTGTTAAGTATACTACCGCCTATGTTGTAGTTCATGGGTACAGAGTTTTTACCAAAGGGGATGACAATGCACTTTTTGGCATTGAGCTTGAGGCCATGGCTTTGACACCAGGCATCTGTCTCAGTGAGGCCCTTTTGTAGGATGTCCACATCGTTAGGAGTTTCAATTATGGCTCCTAGTTTGCAGTCATCTGCGAACTTCGTTAGCCAAAGACCTTCTGTGTTAGCCTGTACTTCAGAGAAATAAATACCAAACAGGAGAGGACCCAGCACTGAACCCTGTGGTACTCCACTTGTCACTGGTCTGAAGTCGGATTTGGAGTCTGCTACTTTCACAATGTGGGTTCTGTCAGTGAGCCAGTTGGCAACCCATTTTGTGACATAGGGATTTATACCTAGTTTAGTGAGTTTATCTATAATTCCAGAGTGGGGGATGGTGTCAAAAGCCTTGGCAAGATCTAGATAGGCTGTGTGAACCACCTTACCCTTATCTACGGCTTTGGTGACCGCTTCAAAGAGGTCTATCAGGTTTAGGAGACATGATCTGCCTTTTACAAACCCGAACTGGGTGGGATACAGAGTTTGGAGATTACCAGTGTCTTTGTTTATATGTTCCATGATGATACATTCCATGGCCTTGCAGACCAGGCTCGTCAGGCTAATGGGGCAGTAGTTCCCATGGTCTGTGGTGGCTCCCCCCTTGTGGAGTGGGATAACAGTTGCTGTGCACCATTCAGCAGGCACAAAGCCTGAGATGAGGCTATGATTGAACATGGTACTTAGGTGGGGTGACAGTTCGTTCTGTAGTTCATGTAGAACGCAGCCTGGGATGTTGTCTGGTCCCATGGATGCTGTGTTCTTGGCTTTGGAGAGTGTGGTTTTTACCTGTGCAGCCATGATTACAGGAACTTTGAATTCTTCCAGTATAGAGATGGGCTCTTTAGGGGGTGAGAGGGGGTAAAGTTAGCACTGAACCTATCTTCTAGGATGATGGCAATATCAGTTGGGTCTGTATATTTAGTGCCATTGTGCTGTAATTCAGAGCAGATCTGAGTGTTGACATTCAGATTCTTGACATAGCTATAGAATGCTCTGTGGTTGTCTTTAGAATCAGTGGTGATTTTGTTTTTGTAACTAGCTTTGGAGGATTTTATCAGGGATCGCAGCTTCTTACTGAGGCTGACCAGGGAGCTCCTCCACTTGTGGGATTTTACTCCCTTTTGCAACAGTTTCTTCCTTCTGTTGTACAGTTTGTTTATGGCAGGGGACCACCAGATTGGATTCCTTTTTTTGGAGGATAGCGTCTTGGTTCTGTTTGAGATAGCACGATCCATACACTCATGTAAGTGCTTATAAAGTGCAATTGTGTAGGATTCAGTAGTCGTAACTGTATTGTCCATCTGCATGGGTGTCATGAAGTTCACCACTTCTGTCTTAAGAAGCATGAAGTTGGCTTTGGAGAAATTTTTGACCATGGTTTCCTTAATGGAGGGTGGAGGCAGGATGTGGATATCTAGGGTAATTAGCTTATGGCTGGATCGGACCAGTGAGGCATTGACTTCAGGTGTGGAACACTGGTCACTTATATTGGTAATGACTAGATCTAGGATATTGTTGCCCCTGGTGGGGGTGTGGATAATTTGATCCAGGGCATTGGAGTTTATGAATTCCAGAAAGCGTTGAGTGAAGGAGTTGGTACATGAGTAGTTTCCCAGTTAATGGTGGGGTAGTTGAAATTGCCCATTATTAGGGTGTTTGGTTGAACCCTAATACTTTCCAGTACATCAAGAAAAGAGTAGTGGGAATCCTGGGGCATGGTGGGTGATCTGTAGCAAGCTACAATTTGGATTGCAGTTTTGCCCAGAGTTAGTTGCACTTGGATAACCTCGGCTGCATTATGCTGAGCAACTAGCCTGGAGTTGTTCATGTCCTTAATGAATATGGATACACCTCCGCCTTTGGTGTTCTGGTCCAGGTTACATGGCCGAAAAGTGTGGTATGAGTTATAGCCTGGTAGTGCAGGGGTGCTCTCTGGAGCCTTGAACCAGGTCTCAGTCACTGCACAGATATTGATGTTCTCCATTTTAAGGAGTGCCTCAAGTGAGTGCATTTTGAGATTTAGACTTCTGGCATTGAGTAGCATCACCCTCAGTTTTTGCTTGCCTGTTCCTGTTACGGTGGTGAATTTGTCATTTGAACCTTGCCTAAAAAAGGCACTATAGGGGCAGCAAGAACCTTAGCCAGTATCCAGAATCCCAGGGGTGACAGGTGCAGGCCATCATTGGCAAAGCATCGTGGTCTGTTGACCATGTTATCCCAGGCAGACAGATACTGGATCCTTTTAGAATGGCACCAGAAGCTTAGATAGATATATGTGTATTTAGCTATACATAGATATATGTATATTTATGTATATATATATATATATATATATATATATATATATATATATATAGTGATATAACCATAACAATAGAAGAGATAATACACTTTGTGAACTTCTAAATATAAAAAAATAAATAAAATGAAAAGCAGCTGCAACAACAGATGAACTTTTAATTATTTAAATAAATAAAAATACGCAGACTATATATACACACATATATATTTATCTATATATATATATATATATATATATATATATATATATATATATATATATATATATATATACATTTTTCCTACTGTTGAATGAGTGTGCTGCATATGTGTGAAACAACACCAGACATGTCTACAGCTCAGATGGCTTAGTGGTAAATTGCTGTGGCTAAGGTGTGCAGGGTACTGGGTTCAAGACTTGCAGGGGCTGATTGTTTTGTTGCTGGGCAGTACAAGAGCTGTTAGATACAGAGTGATTAAGGCACTTTTAAGCAGTTGTAAGCGGGTTCGCGATGGTAAGCTATGGTAATTTCTGGTTAAATATGCTTACAGACAGTTAGACTTAAAAGTGCTTAATTTGTGTAGACATTGCTTAGCAACATGCAAACAGGGTTAATCCTGCTTACTACTGCTTAAAACAGCTTACTCCTGATTACCACTACTCTAATTTCTTTAAAAGAAAAGAAAAAAGGGGTGATAGGAAAGTGGTGAAAAAGGGGGCATGCAGAGGGATCAACAATAGGGAAAGTAGCTAGGGATGTGCAGGATGGGTGTAGGGAAGGTCCATAGCTGTCCATTTCTTCTACAGCAACAGATGTGCATATATACTGAATTTGAGTGTATATTTTGACACTCAAACCCTTGAGAGAGGGGTGAGGACAACAATAATGCATTGTGAAGCCAATTAGACCAGATCACATGTGTCCAGTGGACACATGTGTGAAATGGACAGCTATATATAGGGGGAGATTTTTTTGGGGGGAACAGATTGCCCTTTTTTAAGGTGAGAGAGGATGTTGGGAAAGGATAGTAGGTATATTTGGGGAGGTAGGTTGGGTAGGAAGACAGACAAGACAGCATACAGGGGTGGTATATGACACATGTGGGGGTAAACACCTTGGATGGGGAGGGCTGTTTGGAAATCAGAAGCCCATGAGCCCCCAAATGGAAACAGTGGGACTGAGGTCCCCACCCATGGGCATTCACCACTGCACCTTCACAGCCCTGAAGGTGGCTGTGCTGGGGGCTGAGCAGAAGGGGCAGACTGGCCCTTTAATTGCACCACGTGGCCCTCAAGTTGGCGTAGCAGATCTCCAAACTCCCTTTGGAGCTCACTACACACCAATCCCTGGACCTGGCTCTGGGTGATGGTATCCTGTCTGCACCTGCTCCTGGGGGGGAACTAGCCCCATCCCCTGAGGTGGTTCCACCTGAAGGTTGTTCAGGACCAGCAGATGAGAGGGTCCCAGGGTGGGACATGCTGGATACCGGTGCCACAGCCAGATGAGGTTGGAGACATGGGTCTGCTGGGACTGGCCTTCTCAAATGTGCTATGGTGTTGCAGTTTTAGAACATATGTGGGTTAGTAATAGTCAACACAATCCAGGATTAGTTATAACAGCATGCATAGATATTCCTATTAACCCAAAACAACAGACTTGGAAGAGTTGCATAGCGAACAGAACACATGCATATATGCAACCACAGTGGCCATTACAATGGTATGCAGGTTGCATTGAGAGCAGCAGGCCACCAATGATAGTATTTCAACATGGAACATTAATAGAAACACATTTCAATATTTGTTGAACAATAGGACATACATTCCAAAAGTAGGTTTGGTGTAAAACATGCACATTGATTTGTGTGTTTAGATTATTGTTCCAGATATGGTGGGGGGAGAAAGAGAAGTCAATTGGCAACTTGTATATCCTTGCAGTACTCACAATTTTAATGATCATTGCTCTAATCATTACTCTACATGTATTATTACAATAACTATGGCCTTGGTTTGGGCAGTAGTATGTTTGTACACAGTGTATAATTTAAATTCTTATAACTACTTTCTACTTCTCTTACCTGGAAGACCTGTGGGGGGAGTGGTTGCTAACACTACCTGACTGTTTCTACACATATTCACAAAATCCTAGTTGAAATTATGCATATAACTTACTACCACTCCCGGGATTCTAACCATGGCTGTGTCTGCTAAAAATACAACAATTTGTGTTTCATCAGAGTGAGCTATTGAGAAACTGCTGTTTCTTCCTTCAGTGTTTTCTGTCTAAGTATCTCTTGGTTGTACAATCTGACCTTGTAATTAAAACATTCTTATACAGACATTCCTAGACATATTTTTATGTAGCACAGTGTAGGAAACAGTGATTACACAACATTTCTATTCAGATATCAGATCTTGGTGAATGCAACATTTCAAGCCATACAATACCAGAGTAAACACAAACAGTCCAGGATTTAAAACTTTATTGCCAGGCAGTTACAGTTTTATTTAAATATGACTTCTATGGGACTATTATTGTCATATTGTCTAGTTTATTCAGTACAAACCATACACATTCTTTATACTGCCAGGTGACATTTTACTCCTTTATAATTATTTGGTATGACTACTACAAGCAGGATTGTTACTCACCAGCCTCACGATGCAGCCTTTGCAACCTACTGGCATGAGCTTCCTGGTTCATAACCCACTCAGCTGGAGCTGTAATGAAAATAGAGAAACATTTATGCATGCCTATACATCACATACACAGGCCGGACTTTGGTAAACAGTTATTGCTATGAATACTTACACACTGCTGGGACATCACTCCTCTGTCTTGCTTCTTGGAGCCACTGTTCCAAGAGCTCCCTCTTCCTCAGTTTCCAGTTGGCATAGTGGTGTCGGACCTGCTCACCAGTTGGAGGGATACCAGTGGCACTGGTGAGATCAGGGGTGAGACTTTCCCAGGCTTCTGCTTTGTCTTGGGAGCCCTGGTACTGTTCCTGCAGCAGTCTCACGTCATGTTTCCTTACAAGGAGTCCTACCATGACCTTGGACTCTTGTATGCTCCTGCGCTGCACCCAAAAGTGCATGCCCTCTCCAACACCTGCCATACTGCCTACAGTGGGGAGCTACAATCAGTTATGAGCTGTATTCTCACCTGTGGGGTTTAAATATGGCCAATTTCCCACCCTTTGCTGTGATTGTATGGTTTTGAATATGCTGAGCTAAGCTACGGGCAAACCTGCTTAGCTAAGGTTGGCAGTGCTTAAAGGGTCAGGTTTAGCACTGCTTACCACTGAGAAAATCTACTTAGCTGGGCTACTCATTGCTTAGCATTCATGTGTACACAATGCTTACACCCAGTAAGCATAGCTGTGCAATGCTTAGCATTGCTTATGTTTTATTTTATTGGAATACCACCTGTATGGGTTTGATTCATCATTCATTACATATTAAAATTTGTTTACCTTCCCTGACTTCTCCCAATGTGCTGTAATTACATTTATTCTTGTGTGACTAAACTGTATGGGGCACTTTTGTTTATATGGGGGTGTCACTACTTTATTACACTGACACCTCACATCTGGACCTAGTACACTAATCTGGTTGAGAAATATAAGTTACTTCCTACATAAATATACAAATAAATTAAAATTGTAATGATTACACATATAAAATGAAATGGCTTTGGTGAGGCTAGAACCGTGAATGACTACATGCAAGGTGGATGCTCTAACCGGTACACTATTGTACTAATGCTTATGCTGGATGTCTATTGCTATTTAACTTATCATGCCATTTCAGCTGGGCTAAGCATAACTAAGCAACGGGCACACCCGCGCAGCTACTCTTAAACTTTATTGCACATGTGAAAAATACATTCATTTGTTGAGTTTTTTACTTTGTACCCTTTAGAATATCCATGCTAATGCTAAATCTGTTATTCTATCAACTTTCTAGGTTTGAAGGGGCAATTGTCCCTTATGGTTTTGTCCGGATTTTTTACTCTGATGATTTGGGAGGTGTAACAAGCAATTTCACTCGATTTAAATTGCCGTATGGCAATTCTGGTGTGCAGGGGGCATGTGTATTGTGAGAGCACTGCTCTCAGACACACCCCCTGCACTTGTACACAGAACCATGTCCGTATTACAGCACGGCAGCACGCCTTCATGAATATGCATAGTGCACTGCCGTGCTGCACAGGAACGGTCCCTTCCATGCGGGAATAAGCTATTCCCGCATGGAAGTTTACTGAATATGGCGATTGTCTTTAATGAGATTAGGGGGGATTCTAGATACCTATACATATGTATTACTGAAACTAGGTTTTCTACTAACCTTCCAACTTACTCTACCATAAGTGATGTCTACATTCAAGATGACATCCAACAAATTAATACTTGCATTGGAACACTGGCCATAAAAGAAAGAAAAGTGGCAGAGATATTAACAAAATCAAGGAATTCCCTGAGACTCTGCTAAGTGACCTGATGCACTAAATAGGTGCAATCTATGCAATCAAGGTAAAGCCTGACCTTGCCCCGGAATGGATGGAAATAAGGATGGATAGATGAATGGATGGATGGATGAATGGTTGGTTGGAGAGAAACAGACAGACACACACACACACACACACACACACACACACACACACACACACACACACACACACACACACACACACACACACACTTGTGAAAGGCTGGCACAGATTTGCCAGCTGTGCCTCCTCTGCCCAGACTATAAGGTAATTATGCTGCTACCAGTCATCTAGTCTAAGGCTCTTACAGGGGTACCCAATTATACTGAGTAAAATTAATACTAATACAAATGGTAGACTTTGACCAATACAGCAAGGCTTTCAGGAGCAGACACCGTGTCACTAAAATAAGCATAAGTACTCTTAAGATGGTAAAAGTATTCTCTAAATGACCAATCACAATGAAAGGTATAGAAATATTTAATAATAAATAATAAAATAGAAAACATGAGATTACTGTATATCTAGTTACAATAAACACCAGAGTTTCAATCACCAGAGATATTAACAATAAAATAGTTGGATAGATTCACACAGATGCAGAAAAACAGTACTTAACTAATCTCACTATATTTTCCTGACTGACTAAAGAATTACTGTTTCCTAGTTAAGTTACTTACTAAAGCAAGGCAAGTGAAGAGTGTTGAGTTGCTTACTACAGCAAGGGAAGATGAGGTATGTGCTGCGATAGTTCTGTCATATCTCTCACTGATATCTAAAGAATCATTTCAGTGCTGGTTATAGAATGACATCACATCTGGTCACCTGACTCTGGTACAATACACACCCAGAGCTTTGCTAGGATCTGTTGCAGCATCTGCGAGCTATAAAACAATTCTTCCACCCTTTTAGGGTACCAATTAATTCACTCCTAAGGAAAATACAGTAAGATTCCTACCCCTGGTTTTCCCAGACATTTTTGTCTCTGGCTGCAATCAGACCTGCAAGATAAAATCCATTTAATTTTCAACCTATTTTTCAAAATTAGCTGGACTGAGATTAGCCTCTTCCCTTCCAGAATTCTCTGTTAAAACATATACATTTAATCACTTATAATAATACTGTCTGACATACCTGTATATCTCTTTTCTGTCCAGCAGGACCCGCTGTTGAAGCATTTTTAACATAAGCAACTTTGCAAATCATTTTGAACACAAGCATCTGCACAAATCAGTATGACAGTGAAATGACACAAAATGCTTTACAAAACTCCAGCTAGTTATGATGGCATATGTTACACATGCACTGCCCTACTCTCCTTGGCACAGATGGCACTACCTCATGTCATCATATCTCTGTCCTCACTTAAAGGTGAGGTAAAAAAAATCCTTTCCCTGATCTGGATCTGGCACTCCCAATCTAAGGAATAAGCTACGTCCATTGATTGCAGTCTACACTCTTGAAGAGCAAAAAGTAAAAATAAAAAAATGCTCTTTAATTTTAAACTGTAGCAAACTGCTTGTTATAGTTTATGCCACATAAAGCAATTCAGTTCTGATAACAGCTGGTAATGTACTGTACTGAACTGTACTGAATTCTGATCAGTATCTGTTAATCACACCTCCTAATATTTTGTTGCCTAGGTTGATTCCCTCTTTACTCTACCCTAGTTAAACTAATAGGTCAGATGACCATTAATCTAAACCACAAACAATGACATTTAAAAACATTCAGAAATAAATTAATAATTACCCTACTTAGTAAATGATCTATTATAGATTAACAACTCAAAAATTGTTTGGATGTATTTTTATTTTATAATTGGTATAGAAATATCAAGCAAATCTGAAACGCATTTAAATTGTTTGCCCAAAACTGCAGATGTGCTATGTGCATTTACCCTCCACATGCTGTAACACTAGCATTAATCTTGTTTTTTGGTCCACCTCCCCTGGGGTGATTTCATGCCTTGAATGAATTTTGTTTTAGGGTGCCTTATTTATCTATTTTTAGCACAAATGAACAGTGTATTTTATTGCTCTAAAAAATAAATAAATATGGAAGGAGTACCTCTGCAAATATGGTGCTCTAGGCATCTGCCTAGGCGACCTACACATAAGACATGCCCTGGTACTATGATGCCATCTGTGTGTTTGCTGTAACACTGTGTGCATAACATGGAAATGTCTGCCATGCAAGCATTTGTAACAAATATCATGGAAGCATGTAACAGAGCTGCACTATTAAAGATCAGTCTGAGTCTAAAAAAAGTGAGATATGAGTTATCCCCAGTGTAAAACAGAGATAACTTGCAAAACACACTAGTGTGCTTGCATATGGTTTCACTTACCTCAGCTAGACCTAGGTTTCCAGCAGAACAACTCCAGCTGTGTGCTAGAATGAGTACTATAGATTTTATAGGTCCATAGGTGAGTGCTAGGCTAGCTGCCATTGTCGATCATTTTAAGCCTAACCAGATTTCCTTTTTGTGCTCAAAATAATTTCATCTTGTTATAGATTTCCCTTACCCAACCCATGGTCAATAATTATATATTACCCTTAATGAGAATAACTGGAATCATAACATAAATAATTTTATGGGACCCTTGTGAGGGATAAAGCATTTATGAGCTGCATTTGTCCATTAGTAGCACAGGAGCCTTTCCTGGGGTAAATTTTCTGTTTTTCATCCATTGATCTAAGTTGTGCTTGAAACTGGACAGAGATGAACTTTGTTTTATGTGGATGGGGAGTCTTTTCCATAGCAGCAGTATCGTCTGAGAAGTATACCTGTCCCTCCAAACTGTTCTGTTGATGTTGCACCAGTTATTTATTTTATACAAACCTTTGTGAAGGATGGATAAGTCATTTAGTGATTCAATGAGTGCTCCTAGGTTGCAGTCATCTGAATTGCTGATGTTCATAGGTTCATAGGTTCATAGGTTCATACTAGGCTATCTGCCCAAGGGCATTTATAAGCCTAGCTCAGAGTTTTGTGGCTTTCGCCACCCCTTTAGTCTGAAGGAAACTATGCCCATTATTTTGCTGAGCTTCTGTCAAGCAGTGACACTGAGGTAATCCCTGGGGTATATTTGCGATCTCCCATCCATTGGTCAAGATTTCTCTTGAACAAGGCCAGCGAGGTGCTCTGCCTCACATGTACCGGGATTTTGTTCCACAGCATAGGGAGTCTCTGGGTGATGAATCTGTCCCTTCAACACATCCTGTTAATAACCATGTCCAGGTTTAAGTCTCCCGCCCTTGTAGTTTTGAGGGATCTAGATTTTTTGAAGTGAAGCATGTTCATCAATTCTGGGTTGGACATGGCCTTGTATGTCAGGCACAGGTCACCTCTGAGCAAACGGTAAGCGACTGCATAGAGCTGGAGTTCCTTCAGTCGGGCAGCATAAGACATATTTTTGAGGCCGTTTATCCTTTTGGTGAGGAACTTTTGGGGCCTTTCCAGCTGCTGCAGGTGTCGGGTCAGATACATTCTGAATGGGGCATTGTACTCAATCATTGGTCTGATGAGTGATGAGTACAGGGGGCCGATGACCTCTCTTGATCTAGATGTGAATCCCTTCATGATCAGGTGGGCAATGTAGAAGGTCTTCCTAACTACTTTGGCAACGTGAGTGTCAAACGAAGGTTACTGTCAACCTGGGTCCCCAGATCCCTGATAACCTCTTCTGTGCTCAGTGGATTGACACCTATATGGTAGCTAGGGGTAACCTTGTTTTTCCGAGGGTATGACTATGCATTTCTTGGCGTTTAACTTTAGGCCATGGCTCTGGCACCAGTTATCCGTTTCTATGAGACCCTTCTGGAGGATATCTGTGTCAGATGTGTTCTCGATTATGGCCAGTTTGCAGTCATCTGCAAATTTAGTCAGCCATAACCCTCCTGTGTTTGCTTGTACTTCTGAAAAGTAGATGCCGAACAAGAGTGGGCCCAGGACTGAGCCCTGTGGGACACCACCTGTGACAGGCTTTGAGTCTGACATGGCGCTAGCAACTCTGACCCTGTGGGTTCTGTCACTTAGCCAGTTTGCAACCCATCTTGTGACGTATGGGTTTACATTTAAGCTGATGAGTTTTTCAATGATACCTGAGTGGGATATTGTGTCGAAAGCCTTTACCAGGTCGAGGTAGGCTGTGTGGACTGCCTTTCCCTCATCAATGGCCTTGGTGACTGTTTCGAAGAAGGCAACCAAGTTTAAAAGGCATGATCTGCCTTTGACAAAGCCAAATTGGGTTGGATCCAAAGTCTGTGAGTCCCCTGTGTCTTTATTTATGAGTTCAATTATGATCCTCTCCATAGCTTTGCAGATCAGGCTTGTCAAGCTGATGGGACGGTAATTTCCAGGGTCGGTGGAGGCACCGCCTTTGTGAAGTGGGACCACAGTTGCCGTCGCCACTCCTTATCCTGAGGTGAGGCTAAGATTAAACAGCTGTCCTAACTGCGGGTTTAATTCCTCATTGAGTTCATGGAGCACACAGCCAGGGACACCATCTGGTCCCATGGATGCTGTGTTTTTCGCCGTGGAGAGAGCAGTTCTCACCTGAGCGTTAGAGATGTTTGGGGGGCTACAATCCTCTGGTATAGATATCTCTCCTTTTGGGGGAGGGGAGAATTTGCACTGAACCTGTCAGCCAGTATGTTGGCAATGTCTGTAGGTTCAGTAATTTTTACATCATTTTGAACTAATTCTGAGCATATCTGGGAGTTTCCTCCCAGGTTTCTAACATAGCTAAAGAAGGCCTTATGATTGTCTTTTGAGTCCTTAGCGATTTTTCTCTCAAGATTTGCCTTAGATGATTTTATGAGAGCTCTTAGTTTTTTACTTATAATGATCAAAGGTGTCTTACCTTTTAAGGATTTTGCTCTATCTTGTAGTAGCTTCCTCCTTTTGTTGTAGAGCTTGTTTATGGCTGGGGTCCACCAGACTGGACGCTTGTCTTTGGTACAAAGAGTCTTTGTTTTGTTTGGGATTGCCTGATCCATGCAGTCCTGTAGGTGCTGGTAGAAGGCATTTGTAAGTGATTCAGCGGCTTGAGTAATGTTTTCCGGCCTTAAAAGAGACCACACTAGTCCTTAGAAGTGTGAAGTCGGCTTTTGAGAAGTTCTTCACTGTGGTCTTTTTTATCTCAGGTGGGGGCGGGATGAGGACCTCCAGTGAGATTAGTTTATGATCTGATCTCACCAGTGAGGGGTATACTTCCGGTGTTGAACATTGTGATCCCATATTCGTGATGATGAGATCAAGAATGTTTTCTCCTCTTGTGGGGATGGTGACTAGTTGTTCCATGGCATTTGAGTTTATGAACTCTAGGAACCTTTGGGCTAGAGTGTTGGGGCTTGAGTAGTGATCCCAGTCTATATTAGGGTAGTTGAAGTCACCTAGTATGATGGTGTTTGGAGATACATTTATCCCCTCCAGAGTTTTCAGGAAAGCTATGTGAAGTTCCTGAGTTTGACAGGGTGGCCTGTAACATGCTACAAATTGCAGAGCAGTTTTGCCTATGGTTAATTGCACCTGGATGGTCTCAGATGCATCGTGCATTGCCACCAACCTTGAGGTATGGGTGTCCTTGATGAATATGGACACCTCCCCTCCTTTCTTGGTGTTGTCCGGATTTTGGGGCCAGAACGCATGATATGAGGTAAAACCTGATAGTGCTGTGGTGCTCTCAGGAGCCTTGAACCAGGTTTCAGTCACAGCACAGACATCGATGTTCTCCATACTGAGAAGGGCCTCGAGTGCGTGCATCTTGAGGATGAGACTTCTGGCATTGAGCAGCATTTCCCTTAGTTTTTTTCCTTTTTTGTGTTCTAGGGTGGTAGGTTTAGAATTTGAGCCTTGCCTAAAAAAGGCACTATGGGGGTGGCAAGAGCCTTTGCCAATATCCGGAAGCCCAGGGGTGACAGGTGCAAGCCGGCGTGGCTTGTCCAGCATGTCATCCCAGGCAGGCAGACATTGGATCCCCTTTGAATGACACCAGAGTTTAAGCAAATTATTAAAGCTGATCATCTTATCTCTGTATTGTGGCATCATTCTTGGTGAAGGTAGGATACTGCTCAAGGTCAGGGTCATACCTGCCTGGGCTACATAATCAGAGAAGCTCCTCAATGTCTCTTTTCATGTAGTCCAAGGAGGTACGTCTCAGGTCGTTTACACCAGCGTGAACAATGACTGAGTTGTACTTGTACCTGCTGTTGAGAGACCTGAGTGCTTGCGTTATGTGGTGGATTCTAGCGCCCGACGGGCAGCTTACTGTGACCTTCTCCTTACACAATCTGGTGAGCGGGACATCAGTGTGTCTGACTATGGAGTCACCAATGACGAGTGTGTTTGGCATTGTGTTTGGCCTTAAGGGCTGTGACTGTTTGGCACACTGACTGTGTGGTCTATGTGTTGCATGTGTTGTGTCCTGAGGTGGTAGTTGTTTGGGTGTCTCCTTTGGTGGCCTCTGCTGTTTTGGTAGATTTTTGATCAGAGCCTCCGAGTATGTCTTTGTGTGTTTATGTGTATGATTTGAAGTTGTGATAGTACTATGTGAGACTGGGTATATGGTGTGCGTGGTTACCTTCTCCTCCTGTCTGGTCTTGCCAGTCCTATGTTGAGAGAGCTCAGCCTCCAGTTTGGCTGTATAGTTGCATCTCTCGCATGTATTTGTGTTTTGTGGGAGAAGGAGAGGGTTGTCTGTGTACATGAGGCAATTGTAACATTGCCTCAATATTCCCAGGTTCACCAGCTGAGCAGGAGAGGACACTAGCAACTGATCCCTCGACATGCTAGAAGGAATAGACAAAAACTTAAAAAGACTCCGGGATGTGGGTGATCGAGAAAGGGGTTTTAGGCTGGTGGGGTACTATCTATAATAAAAGTGCTATATCAAGTGAAAAAGTACTGTAGGAGTAAGTGCTAGGCTTTACAGATAGAGAATAGTCTACTTAGGAATCCAGTAGAGCTGAACTTTTTAGTTATAGGATGGTTTGCTCAGTAGTACAGTTCAAGGAAGGCTGTTTTAAGGGAAAATTTGAAGAGTGGACTTTAGGTAGCGAATAGTTTAACCTTGATTAACCGCCGCTGCTCTTGTGTGCTCTTGTAGCAACTCCGCTTTAGCGTCTTTATAACAGGGGTTGAAAAGAGCTAGGAATTGACCCAAAATGGCCAATGGACTACTAGTTACTGGCTTGTACCACTCTGAAATGGACGAATAGGCTGCTCAGTGCTTCCCACTCCCACTGGTAAGCAAAGAAGCTTCCCTTTTCCAAATATGGATATGGAACAGTTTCAGGAACCAAGACAAAGCCCAGGGATCAGCAAACTCTGATACTGGACTATTCTAGTTCAGCAAGGCGGGAAAACAAGAGATATTTTTTTGTTGTTTTTTTTTTTTTCAGATAGAGAAGAAAAACAGTAAATAAATGCTTTAAATGCTATGAATCGGCTAGCGCACTTGAGTGTGTAGCCTACAGATACAATATGCAACAATTAGAAACTTTAAAGTGCAAAAACAGTTAATCAGTTAAGACACAGAAAAAACACTTTAAATGCAGTAGAAACAGGTGTGCAACAAATCCATCAGTAATGGGTGAGAGGATGCCTTGTGTACCAGACATAGGTCACCTCTTAGCAGTCTGTAGGATACTGAGTATAATGACTGGTATGTGAGTCAATCCATGTAGGACATGCTGTTTGCACCTTGTATCCTTTTAGTAAGGTATCTCTGTCTACATTCTAGATGATGGATTTGTCTGGAAAGATACATGCCAAAGGGGCAGTTTATTCAATGATTGACCTAATGAGGGCTGGGTAAAGGGGGACTATGACATCCCAGATATAGACACAATCCCTTTGTTTATAAGCTGTGCAATATAGAAGGACTTTCTTACAACAAAAGACACATGTTGGTCAAAAGTTTGGTCACTGTCCACATAAGTTCCTAAATCCCCAAAACTGGGTCAACACATAAGGGTGTTTTGTCAATGTCATAGTTCCCCGGGGTAGATGACTTTCCAAAGGATACAATAATGTATTTTTTGGCATTTAGTTTCAGACCATGATTTTGACACCAGTTATTTATTTTAAACAATCCTTTGTGCAGGATGGATAAGTCATTTGGAGATTCAATGACTGTGACTAGCTTGCACTCATCTGCAAGCTTAATTAGCCAGAGCCCTTTGGCATTGGCTTTTACTTCAGAAAAGTAGATACCAGACAGGAGAGGTCCTAGCACAGAACCATGGGGGACTCTGCTGGTGACTGATCTCTTTCTGGAGGTAACTTCTTCTACTTTATCTGCATCCTATCTGTTAGCCAGTTGACAATCCAGTGGGTGACATAAGGGTTTATTCCCAGTTTATTTAGCTTTTCTGCTATACTTGTGGTGAGAATTGTGTCAAAACCTTTATCCAGGTTGAGGTATGCATTGTGTACCATTTTGCCTTCACTCTTTGTCTTGGTAACCTTTTCAAAATAATCCACTAGGTTGAGTAAGCATGACTTGACCTTGACAAATCAAACTGAGATGGGTCTAGTGTTTTGAGGTTCTCTATGTCCTGATTGATTAATTCCATGATAAGTCTTTCCATGGCTTTACATATGATGCTGTTCTAACTTACAGGTCAGTAATTGCCTGGATCTGTTGAAGGTCCTCCCTTATGCAAAGAAATGACTGTAGTTGTTCTCCTTTCATTTGGTACAAAACCTGTATGGAGGCTGAGAATGAATGGAGTTGTTAGGAGTGTGGCTAAATCATGCTTCATGCTATTTTGAAATGCATCCAAGGATATTATCAGGGCCCACTGATGCAGTATTTTTAACTTTTATGACTTAGTTTTGTGTGATAGCTGGATGTGAGCCAGTGTCAGGTATATCTTGAGGGACAGATGGAGGGATAAATTTAGAGCTTAATTTATTGGCCAGGAGGTTCACGATATCTTCAGTCTCAGTGTAGGTAACATCATTCATGGTCAGCTCAGCCCATTGTTGTGTTGTGCTTTTCAGAGTAGCCATTTTGTCTTAAAGAAATTTCCAAAGATACCTTGAGTGGACTGTATCTCTGGTTTCAGTTTTATTTCAAAGGAGACTGCTTTATGGCCAGACCTAACAAATGATGAAGATACACAAGGGATGGTGCAAGATGCACCAATATTAGTAAGGACAAGATACAATATGTTATTCCCCCAGTGGGTGCTGTGAATAATTGTTCCAGGGCATTTTCATTGACAAAGTCCAGGAATCTCTGTGCTTGTGCACTAGTGGTGGTGTAGGTTTCCCATTCTATAGTTGGATAGTTTAGAACACCTAGGAAAATGGTATTGGCTTTAATACTGTACGATTCTAATTCCTGTAGATACATGATATGGCTTTCTTTTGTCATATGGGGAGTTTTATAGCTAGCTAATATATGGTATGAGACCTTTTTTTATGGTTATTTGGACATAAAAAAATCTAGTGCATTATGCTACTTTACCAGCCTTAATGTGAATCTCTTCTGAATATAGACTGATACACCTCCACCTTTTTCTCCTCCTGCACAGTAGCTGGTCTAAATGTGTGGAAGGCATTATATCCCTGCACAGCCAGAGTGCTCTCCACTATTTTAAACCATGTCTCAGTCAATATACAGATGCCAATGACTTCCAAGGTGAGAAGGGCTTGTAAGGAGTGAAGTTTCTTGTTCAGGCCCTAGCACTGATCAGAAACACCTTCATATTTTCCCTTACTTGCTTCATTATATTGGTAGTTCATTATACTGGTATCAAGTTAGCATTGCCTAAAAAAGGCACTATGGATGTAAACAATGTCTTCACCAATAATCAAAATCCTAGAGGGGACATATGCAGGCCATCTCTGGTGAAACAGTGTGGTCTGTCAGTCATATCCTCCCAGGCTGACAAAGATTTGAATGACACGAAAAACGAAGCCAAGTATTGAAATCAATTATTTTTTGCTCATATCGCCTTTCAGCATGTAATGTCTGCAGTAGCAGAGACTGCACACAAGCGGAGCTCTTTCTGTGCTGCAACATTCTCTTGACTATAATAGGCAGCTCCACTACTTTGAAATTTCACACGGTGAATGCCTCTCTCAGACTGTAGTATAATAAGCCTAGTTCACCTTTTAGAATCAGGAGTAAGGTTCTAGAAGTCTTCACTTGCCTACATGGCAAGAGGAGTCCTAGTGTCTTTTGTTCACTATCAGGAGCTGCATAAAGCATAAATTATTTTGAAATCTTGCCAGACGTTTTATTTCTTAGAAGCTTATCACATACTGGTGTATTGTATTACAGCCTTGTTTAACTTTTACCTTGTTTAACTGTTTGAAACCCAGATTTATAATCTTTGTCTCTAACCTATCATAAAAGTTCCACCTCCTCTAATGATAACAAGAAAAGTGATCACAAGCAGAGCTGGGGAATCAGCAGAGATGAAAGCGCTTATATGATTGTGCTTTATTTTTCTTAATAAAAGTTTTCATTGTATTACAGCGGCTTGTGGAAAAAGAACGGATTTTTTACATCATTGTGATCCCCAGCTCTGCTTGTGCTTACTTTTCTTGTTATTGTTGTGACTTATTCATTGCTTTGGACCTCCTCTAATGAGATAGATCTAGATTTTTACAATACAAATAGCTCTAATATTCATAACTTTCCTATTAGCAGTTAGTTAATTATACTTACCATCATTTGAACATTTGACTTTGTACAACAATTTGTAATTTGTTTTGGCCATTTGAGCATTCATTTATTTTTCATTTTCTTGTCATAACACATTTAATAATGGGAAATAAAGCCAAACTTCTGTTACGTATGAAAAGACTAATCCCAGGGATTCAATAAACTTCATGTAGGCTTGGTACGAGATCATTTTTACGTGATGAGCAGCCGTGCTAATTGCATATGCATGCTCAGCATCACTCTTAGATGGATACAAGCGAAGTTTCATGACCAGCAACAATGTTGCTGGATAGGAAACCATGTTAACCAGCAACAACACAATTAGATATGCAGACAAGTTTGCCTACAGGCAGACTTGTTCTGCAACATTGCACAGACAGCCACAATGACCACCAGGGCTAAAATTAAGGCAATGACTGCAGTAGTAATACATTACAGAAATATGTACTCAGTGCAGTATATCCAGTACAGCATGTTTTTGGCATACTGAAATAAATGTTTTTTGGTGATCGTCAAGGGTAAATAGACTGCATTATAAATACACTAGTCTGGGGAAGTGTGTGCACTGAAAATGGCCACAGACATGAATAGTAAGAATGAAGAAAGGGAAAGAGGACAAGTGAGACATGGTAATGCACACAAGATAAGGGCATGTCAATGTAAGTACATCCCAAAGACAACACAGTTGTAGCATAAACAGTAATCACATATGAACATTATACAGTATGTATTGTTGTTTACACCTCTCGTGTGTGAGTATATTCATATCATCACACAGTTATTGTATATTATGTGACTGTCACACAAGGTCACATAGCAATGGAAATGATTGCTTGGGATATAAATACCCTCACATGATCACTAGAGTGGACATTTAGCAAGGACGGTATATACAATAGGGGGCATGTGCACATTGTGATGATGTGCAGAGTGAGTTGCTTGAATATGAATGTAATGTCAGCATAGGTCTCAGCCAATCAGGACACATACCAACAGGCTCATTGACAGCAGCAGACAGAAGCACACACAATCATGGACAATATCAAAATAATACCACCATTAATCTGTGACATTGACATAAAATATGTATGTGATTGTGAGTTATTACACATTTTCTGCATGAACACAGTGTACAGTTGTACAACTGTAGTGAGTGGTCATTAATCTATAAGGGGAATCAAGCACACCTTCCTCAAAACTGACCACTTTTGGGAGGTGTTAAGATGGGCACTGTTAAACCTGTAGTTTAAATTGTGAGCAATCCTGGCTAGTTGGGAGGTTTGCATGACACATATACGTCACAATCCACACTTGCAAGAATAGAACCAATGTCATCAATGTTGTAAATGAGCTGTGCATTTACTGGGTGGATCACAGAAAGCTGTATCACACATGCATCTTGTAGAACATCTTGAAAGGAAGTCTGCATTGTCATTTCCTAATGGTTATGCGTCCAAAGAATATGTATATATGAACATAAAGATGTGTGTAAACTCACTGTGGCAAAAGTGATACATTTGAGTAACTCATCCCAGGAAGATGTGTGGTGAGGTACATACAAAAGGGTTCATTGTACTCAATCATTGGTGTGATGATGACTGAGAGCAATGGGACTATAATATCCTTTGATGTGGATGTCCTGCACATACTCAATAGTTGTGTTACATACACGTGATTTGTCACCACTGTGGTCACATGCTGGTGTAAGTTCCACTGACTATCTACCTGAGTACCCCGGTAAAGTACCATTTGGTTTGTTCATAGGGGTGTTCTGTCTTTATTGTAATTAGCCTGTGTATTTGCTTTCAAAAAGGGATTAATTATGTTTTTGTTCATCTAGTGTGTGTCCATCACTCTGGCAACAATCATTTGTGTTAATCCTTTCTGCGGTATATCAATAGCATTCTGGGATACAGTAATTGTCCACAATGTGCAGTCATCCACAAAGATGGTTAGACAAATTATATCTATATTTGTCTCAACTTCTGAGACTTAAAAACTGAACAGGAAAGGGCCTAGTACAGAACCCTGAGCTATGGACCTAGTCACTGGAGTCTTGTTAGAGGTGACTTCACACACTTGGGACATTATTGTATTCTATCTGTGATCCATTTGTCTACTCACTTGATGATGTAGGTATTTATGCCCACTTAAGAGTTTCTCTGTAATTCCTGAATGCGGATTTGTGTCAAATGCCTTGGCCAGGTCAAGTTATATGGGATGACAATCTTTTACTCGTGCATGCCCTTGATGACCTTCTTGAAGACATCAATCAGATTTAAAAGACATGATGTAGCCTTAACAAATCAAAAATGGGTTGGGTACACTGTCCAGAGATTACCTGGGTCCTTTTTGATAAGGTCTATGAAAAGTCGTTGCTCTGCTTCATAGATGAGGAGAGTCAGGATTATGGGTCTACAGTTCCCTGCATCAGGTGATGGTCCCCCCTTGTTCAGACAGATGACTGTTCCTGTACACCCTTCTGCCAGAACATAGACTGTTTGAAGGCTGTGTTTAAGTAGATATCTAAGTGTGTCTACTACATCAGGTTTTAGGTTATTGCATAGGCAACCTGGGATGTTGTCATGGCCTGTTGATTTTGGAAAGCACACAGATGAGCTGCTCTCCTCAGAAAAGATACTGCATAATGTCTGCAGTACTTAACTTACTTTAGCTGGTGGACACTGGGGACAGGGGGGGTACATTTTGAGGCAAAACGTCAGCTTGCAGATTGTCTATTTTCTCCAGTTGAGTATTGATAGTGGCATCTACAAATAGCTCTGCTCTTAGTTGTGTATTCCCCTCAAGTTTCATACTTATTTAAAAACTGATTTCTGACAACACATCCAAATACAACCTTGGTTATACATGACATGCCACACAGTTGTATTGTTCACACAGTCATACATCACCAATGTCACATAATTACACCACTTGCACAACATATGTCTATATGTTTTTCATTGGAAAGCTGTGTTTGACTGGTCTGATACCATATATGGACACATTACAGATGAGTTGGATGTGGCTCATGCAGAACAACTACTGACAAAAATGCTAATAGTCACACAATGCTGTTGAGAACCACCTTAATAAACCTTGGGAATCACAACACGGTTGCACATACAATGAATTCCACAAGGTTGCAATTGAATCAAAACATGTGATATGTTTTTGTATATCACAGCGGTACAACATCTGGATTACACAAACTAATCATTCACAGTTGTGATCCATTAGTAATTAACAGTGAGGTAGTGCCTTCACTACATTTACACCTCCTACACAAATTCAAAAGCTTGAGATTCAGCAGTTCTAATGAGTTCACACCTTATTTGCATCTTCACCATGCTCAAGGGCCTAAATCTATACTATAAAAAGGTAACCGTGTAGCTAGAGAACTTGAAGATGAGGAGATTTGTGTATTTGCTGAAAACTGAAGATTGCTATTCCTTTTGATTTATCTGCAGAGAAAGCTTCTAGTCTTGCTAAGGTATGATTGTATTTTTTAAGTACATTCTAGATTTTTTAACGTGTTGCAAAGTAAATTATATATATGCAGTAGAAAAAGGAAATGTTTACCTGTATGCACTTTTTATAGTTCACTGTTGGCATAAGCATTTTTGTCAGGCATTTACATTTCTCAGATAGACAGGTTATTAACTTTTGTCAGGGGAGTGGTGGGCACATTGAGAGCTGACTGGTAGTCATATAAAACTGACTTTTCTGGTGTAAATGTGTACACATTGTGAGAATTGTGTTGAAAGCATACATAATTGAATTATGTGGTATTAGTTTGTACAAACTTTCATTTGCTTGTTGTTTTGGGAGTGGTGGAGCCAACTACCATTTGTGTATTGCCACAACAAAAGTTGTATTTCAAGAGGTTTTATATTGAAAATGTGTAGTCATCCTGTTATTTCAGTGGGAAACAATACATTACTAAAATGGTATTCCTTGTTTTGGGCCAAATATTGGTTTGTGTGTGAGTGTGATATAGGACAACCACATAACCTTCAATTTTAATAACTGAAATGTGTGTCTCTACCGCTTAATGTTGAAAAATATGTGTATGTAAGCAGGGATTTACTTTTGTGATATTTATGTGTTATATCCTTCTCTGTTTTGCATCACATAGGTTTGTGGCATCCAAGTTACAAATCCATGTAAACCCCCTTTCAGTGACTCCGAAAATGATGTCATAGTGCAGGCATTCAGGTACCATGGTGCCTTTCTACTTCAGGCAGGATGTGGGGATATAGCTGCCAGAATGCAGATTTGGTACCAGATAGTCAGTGATGTCAAATGTGGTGTGGGTTCTCACCAGAACTTATGATCAAGTGTGTTATGGGGCCACTGATATGATTTCATCAGCCTGGAGGAGAGCAGCTGCAGTTGCCCATGAACAGCTGGCTACGGGGGTGGGGGGCTGCTACCAAGACACCACTAACACCAAATGAAGAGTTCCTGTCCACTGTCAGAGATTCAGAGAACTCAGTGGAAACTACACATCAACATGTGATTAATGTCAGCACTGATGTGTCTGGGAGGGCAAGTATGGGTCAGGAGGAAATTCCAGGTAAGCTTACATATGACAAGTTTTAAGATTTGTTTGTATAGTATAATATATAAAAATTTAAGTAATACTTCCTGTTGATTTTTTTTTTGTATGAGCTTACTGATAAATTAATAGACTTAACGACACAATTTTCATTACACATGGGCTGCAGGTGGATGTGTCAGCCAAGTTTCAGCTAAAACTACTCTTAACAGACATAATAGGCAAAATTGTGCATTCACTGTCCTCCTGTGTTAGTCCAATTGTGATATTTGATTTGCATTTTTACCTTGATTAATTTCTTCCAGGACCATCTTCCCTACCAAGTGTGGAGTCATCTGTACTTGGTAAGTCAAAATTTTTTCTTTGAGTATTCATGACCATTTGCCAGATATATGCATTTATCTGTATGTGTGAGGTGCGTGTAATTAGTGTCTGTGTATTGCCGTACCATCTACCACAGTGTGACCAGTGTTAGTTTGTTATCATATAAATAGTTTTGAATATTTAGTGTACTATTAGTTTTGTTCCTGTGTTTGTTGATTGTTATCACAGGTGATCCTGACAGTGGAAGTGTAGGAGTCTTACTACCTTATGCCAGAGTATCAGTAGACTCTGATGATGATTGGTGGCCAAACAGAGGCACAGTTGGGAGGTACAGCATTTGAATCTGACACTGAGGTTGACATTCAGCCATCCCCTGTATTTCATTCAGACACAGTTAGTAGGCATATGCATAACTATTCCACTGAGCTCTCAGATATTGGACATGTGGAGGGTGACATACTTGATCTAGGTAATGTGGTTACTGCGGCTTCAGTGCCAGTTGACTCTGGCCATAGCCACCGTGTGGGTGAGGTGCCACACAGGAGAGTTTTTAGGGTGCTCGGTGGAGGCCTGCTGTCCACCCTTCACCTGATCCTTGTGTATCATTATCTGCCATTCGATGTATGTTTAAGGCCATCATGGAGGGACAGGCACATTCCACTAGGGCCCCCGAGGATATGCTTAAAGTTATAGATGTGGCACAGGCTGACATGCATGACTGCCTCTGCCATGTGGCCAATTCAATGGATCAGGTGAATGACTCGATGGAATGGGCAGTATCTGTGATGGAATGTCTGCTGGGAGGGGGACAGCATCCATGTAGACATAGGTCAGCATCATCATCTGATGTTAACCAATGTGGCTGTGCCTGAGCATGCTCCCCATAGTAGCACTACTTCCACTGCTCTGTCAGTGATTTGGATGTCCAATCCTAAGTGTTGTAGGCCATGGGGTCATGGTGGTGGGCATACTTATGAAGAGAACCCATCCAGCAGACATCAGTCAACTTCAGGTAGCAGCAGCACATCTGACCATGGGCATGGACATGCTGAGCCTATTCTCATGTTCAGGACTAATGATGATAAACCCTTACTTCTACCATGCATGGCTCACACCAGTCTGCCATGCCAGGACATAGATCTAGAACACATCTTGACTGTGATCTTGCAAACACTCACACATGTTTCATATTGAGTGCCCATATAAGAGATACACACATATAACAGGTACAGGTGCCATTCATGTCTCAGTGGTCATTTGCTAATTTATCTAAATTTCTGCCTACATGTCTTTCTTACTTATGCACACACACACTACTTTTTATGTCAGCCTTGGCCTCTTGTTCCCCCAAATATCGCCCTTTTCAAATGATGATAACTGTGCCATATTATTGATTCTATCTTTTGGATTCAGGGATACTTTTGTCTGATGAACAGGGTGAATAGCTGACTGAGTGCTTAGTATACATGTATTTGTGATGCACTTTTGAAAACTGTACTTCCTTCTTACAGGTTTTTGTATTGTGTATCTCTTTGATGCATGAGGCCTATTAGTTGATAGAAGCACATCTGTTGACATAAGTCATTGCTGTCACATATTGATGTAATTGCTGTAAAACTCACATACCTTCTACTTAGGTACATTAGCAAGTAACAGTATGCAAAGATATGCCATTTATTTGTGTTCTTAGTCTTTATTTTAGAATTCCATGTTCAATACTTACCTTGATATCTGGCAGTTACAAATGTTTTAATTCAGGGCTGACTCTGTGTGATGTTAGCACTATACAACTATTAAATGGGTAAGTAAAGGTTGTGAGCAATGCCTGGCATACATTTTACTGTATATATGTGGATAGGATGAAAGTTGTACCCACTAGGTAGTAAGTGTGCTGTCCATTGCCTCTTGGCCAGGGTGAGGGCATAGTTTGTACTCCTACATCTACTTACACCCACAGCAGCTAGTGGTCTCCCTCTAACTCCTCATCTGCATTTGGCTGTGGTGGGTAACACCACTAGAATGTTCTCACAATGAATCAGTGAGCACAAATTAGCTATTTTAAATAATAATAATAAAAACACCCTAACCAAGCATAGAACTGTATGCAAATCTTTTTAAAAATCTTTTTAAAATTTTACTTTTCTGTTTTGGTCACTGTTGTTACCAATTTTAATAGGGGTAAAACTAACAACATGTTAGAGATTAGAGAACTGAAATGCCAATTGCAGTTGGCAATAGATAACCCACCAAGTCTCAGCGAGACTGTCAATATTAAATGCTTATTAAAAGCACAAAGTATTTAAAGAATATATTCTAGGCAATATAAATGTAGTGTCTTTTATGTATTTTATATGTTTTCTAAGGTTTTATATGTTTATATAAATTTTTAGAGTTTACTGATTTGAGATAGTGAAACATCAGTCATTATGTGTAGTCATGTGACTTTTATGGGAGTTATTTAATAAGGGTAAGTTAAATGTTCTTTAGTTCTGAAGGTCTTTGTCACGAACAAAGCACACATGTTCTTTACAGATTGTTTGTGTTCAGTCAGTTCATTTTGAGTAGTTTTCATTTTGAAATCTTCCAGCATTCCAGAAATATATGTTTTTAATTACCTATAGCTAGTTCTTCAAACTGCCAAGAAAAGGAATAATTTCCATATGATATTTTAAACAACTTCTCAGTAGGTATATGTGACTTAATATTATCCTCCCACATATTCTTTAATTTCTGTCTTTTGCATGTTACTCAACATCTGGTATGTTCTACTAACTAATTGCATTTTTATACTACACCTATTCTTGCCTCTATTGTCCTATTTATCATTCCATGTACATCTCATATCTGTACAGTACTAAAATGTTATTTTTTTTACTCAAGGACTAGATTATTATATTTTATCACCTCTATTACATTAACTTCTTTTTGAGACAGCTTCCTAGTTTATTACTCTATCATCAGACACAGATAGAATCTTTACCATGACTTGCAGGATGATAAATAGCCACTCCTCTACTTTTACAAGAGTATTGTCCTTTGATAAAAAATGTTTCACTTGTATGTTTCAAATTAACACTATGTCTCCCATGAATGAATCTACAGTTCTTGCAATTCTTACATGGATTAGTTCCATAAGGGCACTTGGAAAATTATCTTACTTTTATTTTAGGATTTTCAAACACTTCCTTTAAGTTGTAGGTCCATTTATGTATGAACTGTGGTTCATTTTCAGTAGCCTCTGTTAAGTCTTTATTTCCACTAATATTTTTTCAGCTATCAGAAATGATATTTCTGATACTTCCAGCATCAAAACAGACTGGAAATGGAAAAGCTCTAAAATTTGATTCTAGGGTTAGAATTTTCTCAGAAATACTATAACCCACTTTCAAAATAGGTGGACAATTATTTGCCCATTTTGTTATTGATTTCTTCATTCATGTTGACCAATCAATATTTATGTAACCCCTATCCTCAAACAAAGACAGAAAAATGCAATTCTTCTTTGAAAATGTTACCATCACTAGTAAGATGGGGGTTGATCTGTTCAATCTTATAAACTGCCATCTGATTGTATTCCATTTCATGAAGGCTGGATGTTGGCTATTGAAATGCAAATAATTATTAATGAATGTCTTTTTTTCTGGCTACATTACTATAAAACAATTACTAGCAATTTCCATCATGATTTCCAAATCTAAGAAATTTACAATATTACCTCTGTCATCAAAAATGAAAGATAAAAAAATTGTAGAACTATTTAAATCACTCAAACATATTCAGACTCACCAACTATCTTATTCCACATAAAAAAAGTTAGATCATCAATGTAAAATTTATATCAGGATACAAGTTTGATTAATTGATGGGTTACCAAAAATTCTAACTCCCACCAACTCATCACTAGTTTGGAAAAAGATGGGGATACTCTTACCCCCTTGTCATACCTTTGAGCTGATTTTATCTTCAAAGGTAAAATAATTAGTAGTTAAAAACAATTCTAAAAACAAACAAATGTTTATATTAATGGCATCAAAAGTTGCACATTTATTAAGATAATATCTAATAAAATCAATACCAATATTCTGGTCTCTATCTGTGTATAGTGATTCTGCATCTAAAGTGACAAGAAAAAGTGTCAGTACCCATACATTGATATTTCTTTAACAAATCTAAAATGAATCCATGAATCCCTTAAATAAAACTTTTTCCTTTTGTACCACTGGATTAAGCAACTTTCCAAATTAACTGATATTAATACAGTTTTACTATTACCAGCAACTACAGGTCTAAAATGCAGATTTAAACCATCTTTATGGATTCTTGGGATGCCAAAGAAGTTACTCATTTTGGAAAATCAACTTTAAGACATTCATACTCAAGAAAATCAATGTAACCCTGATGAGCCAACTCTAGTAAACATTCATCAATTTGGATAAGCAGTTCAGCATATAGTAATTGGTGACCCCCTTATAAAATGTTGAACCTGATAAAGGCTCAATTAACTTATTATATGTCCTCTGATCCATAATGCCCAGACCTGTATCTTTATCAGTCTTCATGACTGTAATAAAATCAACATGTTCTAATTCAGACAGTGCTGATATTTCAAATTGTGTAATATTAAACTGTTTAATCTTACAGTCTAATAATCTATGAAAATTCACGTCTCAGGTTTCTAAAAATTGCACTTTTTTCTAACAAACATTTGTATTAACAGAATGAAAATGATATATTTTGGATGAAATGTAAATTTAATTTCTATACAAATAAATGCAAATAAATTAAGATATCCACTAAATTAGCCCTTCTCTATGAAACAAATGAGAAGACTTTATTAAGTAAACTAAGATGGAAATAATTCAATGAAAAAAGGGCTTCAAAGATTTATCTTTGCTGTCTTCTCCTTTGGTTGCATCTACAACTCCTACCCCTTTCTCTGGAATTCCCCCTCTGGACTGGAAAGTTCAAATTGTTCCATCCTAGAACAGATATATTATGTACTAAAAATCAGTGATATTTCTGATGTATTCTCTGTTGCTCTGCTAAGTTATTTCACTAACTGCTTCAGTTTTAGAAATAGGATTTGATTGAAGAATATCTGATCTCTGTGATTGGGATGGAAAACCAATGATAGAAAAACAGGCCCTCTGTCTAAATTACTGTCACTATTTCAAGACAATATCACAGTTTTATTGACCACACTTAAACTTTTGAGAGGATATACCTTATTATCCTTATTATGTGACTTCACACTTCTAAAGACTGGTGTGGTCTCTTTTAAGGCCCCAGAGCCTGTGGAAACCATTACTCAAGCTGAATCATCATACCTTGCCTACTACCAGCACCTACAGGACTGCATGGGATCAGGTAACCAAACAAAAACAAAACAAAGGGTAACAAAGTCCAAGCGTCCCACCCCAGCCATAAACAAGCTCTAACACAAAAGAGCTAACAAAAAAAGGAGGAAGCTACAACAAGATAGAGCAAAACATAAAAAAAAAAAAAACCTCCTTGATCATTATAAGTAAAAACTAAGATCTCTCATAAAATCATCCAAGGCAAATTGAGAGAAAAAAGTCATAAAGGACTCAAAGACATGTCAAAGGCCCTTAACCTGGGAGGAGATGAAACCCGGGAGGAAAGAATATGCTCAAATTTAATTAAAATAAATGATAAAAACTATCTGGGAACACAGAGCTGACAGGTTCAGTGCAAACCCCAGTTTCACCAAAGGTGAGATATCCCCCCCAAAGGTGAGATATCTATAAACAGAGGACTGTAGCCCCCCCGCATCTCCAACACAGCATCAGGACTCTCACCCAAGCAAAAACACAGCATCCATGGGACCAGAGAATCCCCCGGGGCTGTGCCTATTAAAAACTCAGTTTAATTATAAACCCCTCAGTATAGTGTTGCCTAATCTTTTAGCCTCACCTCAGGATACATGCCTAAGGAGTGTCCCCACTCAACCCTGGGGTGCACTCCACTCGCAGCTCTCCCACCGACACCTGCTATACGTACCGTCCCTGGCTTGACAAGGATGAGACTTGGGAAACTGATGGTTACAAACACTAACCCTATAGAGCTTTGTTGGGAACTTAGGGACTTGACTTTGTTGGAATTGTTTGCTTTGAAAGGAGCAGAAGGCCTTTGATGAAGGCAGTCCTTTTTTCCACAGATTCCCAAAGCTATGACCAACAAAAGGGCACCCTGGTAGCCCTGGAAAACCTGGCAAGCTCATCACACAATACCAACCCCTAGACAAGGTATCATTGAATGTAAACCCATAACTCACAAGATGGGTTTACCAGCTGCAAACTTGAACCAGAGCCAAACTGACAGGGTGTCAGGGCGCCATGTCAGACTCAAAGCCTGTCACAACAGGTGTCTCACAAGTGTCAAAAGTGGGCAGCCACCTGGCTCTGTCCTGCATCCATTTCGGATGAGCAAACTCAGGGCGCCAGGACAAAATGACAGGAGGAGAATGGCTGCAGATTCAGTTTACAGACTGAAAAACGGGTTTATCTCTGGAATACCTCTGACAAGGAAAGCAGCCAAAAAGGATAATAGAAACGGAGGAAGCAAGAGTTACTAAGCTAACTCAAAAAGCAAACGCCCGCCAAAAATAAAAACTTCATAGAAAAAGCTAAGTCACAGGGCGGCAAAAGTAAAGGCCACAACCAACTCACACAAAGCCAGGGGGACTAGGACCTAGGGTATCATTGCCACAGATCTCATGACACTTTCAGTAGTTAGGAAGACCTTCTACATTGCTACCCTGGATCATCCATCAGAGACATAACAAGGATTACAAGTCCCCATTCAGAATGTATCTGACCACGACACCTGCAGCAACTGGAAGGCCCATTGACAATGCACCATCAAGAATCTATCCACACCCTATGCTGGGTACCAAAAGTTCCTCCTCCAAAAGGGTAAAGGGTCTCAAAAAAAGGGGTCCAAAATGCCTGCCTGACATACAAAGGCCAATCCAAACCTAGCTGCTCAGAGCTGCTCACCTACAAAAATCTAGATCCTGTCCCTGACAAGCATGAGGAGACTTAAACAACTGATGAACATGCTTCACCTCAAAAAAATAGATATCTTCATCTTGACCAATGGATGGGAGATCGCGATATATACCCCATTATCTCAGTGTCTGTCACTGCTTGACAGAGGCACAATAAAAAATAAGGGGTCCTATCCTAAAGGGGTGGGGTGGGCAGCTAAAAAAAACTGAAGGCTTATAAATGCCCTTGGGCAGATAGCCTAGTATGAACCTATGAACCTATGAACCTATTAGATTTACCAACTTTTAAATTAAAATTTTATATTTTTAGATTTATAAGATTCTTGACAACGTTTTTTGTTTTGTTTTTAGTTATAACTGTAGCCATAGTTTTTGTACTCAGGAGAACATACCAATGGATTTTACATTCAGCAGTCAGGGGATGTTTTTTGATTACACCTTTAATTTTTATGAATGTCTGTATAAAGGTGTTTGATTTTTTGTTCATTGCGGCCAATTAACTACTTAAAGCTTTCAAACCTATATTGTTATATGAAGAAACTTATCCCAGGATTCAATAAAATCTGTGCAGGCTCCATGTAGAGCCTACATGAAATTTATCTATGTACACTGCCACAGTTCCTTTCTCGGCAGTGTGCTATATATATATATATATATATATATATATATATATATATATATATATATATTAATTATGGCACGCTGCCGGGGAGATCACAGTAAGAAGGATATTGAATCCATGTAAGCAACACTTTACAGGCAGTCTGTTAATTGTTGACTGTCCAGAAAAATTCTGGACAGCTGGTAAGCACATCGCAATACCTTTCAGATTGTAAACCTGGACCAAAAGGTGTTTTGACTTCATTACTTTTCAGTTAATTAATTTTTCTTTTTTACGTTTATGTGTTTGTGAGGTGCAGCATATTGCTTAGTTCTGCTTAGCTCTGCTTACATATACAGTAGACATAGTTTAGGCATCTAAAAATGCAAACCGGATGCATTCAATTTTAATTAATTGTTTTCATGTGTTTGTTCAGTGTGGCACATTGTTTAGCTATGCTTAGCTTTGCTTACAGATACAGTAGACATTTGCTAGACATCTAAAATTAGAAACTGGGTGTATTCAATTGTTGTAGCTCTGTGGTGCTTAGCAACACACAAACCCATACAATGAAGTTGCGCTATGCTTACAGGCACCTGTGTTGTATATGTGAAGGTATATATATATATATATATATATATATATATATATATATATATATATATATATAGGTTACCTTCAGTATCCCAGTGGCTAGATAGATTGAGTCATGATCCCAGCAAAGTAAGTCCTCGGTTTGAGTCCTGGGCAGTCATACTTTTTACATTTATTGCTGTGAAAATGTGCCATGTGACTGAAACATGGGTTGACTTTAAATTAAATAATTGTTACATTTAGAAACAGTTAGAAAAGCTGCGCATTGCTCAGCTTCACTTAAATATGGATTTGCAAGTTTGCACGATGCTAAGTGGCACAGAGCATTTTTGAAAGTTACAGCATTATGGGTAAGGGTGGGAATGTAGCCGACATAAAGGGCAATAGGTGGGAATTTCACATCTTTCTTGGAAGTCTTACCTTGGCTGTGGATATATGAATGCTGTTGTAAGTGAAGGAGTGCGTTTTTGTGTGCAAAAGTGGGGAATGCAGGAGTCCAGAATTTTTGTTGGACTCCTGGTTAAACATTATGGACCCCGGCTGCTGCAGGGTGACTACCAGAGCTCAGAGTGTATGTCTGAGGCCTGGGATTATTTAGCCAGGGACCTGATCAGTGCTACTGGTATCCCCTGCACTGCTGAGTAGTGTCATCACCATTACGACAATCTGAGGCATAGGATGAGGGGAATCTTGGACACCTGGGTCCAAGAGGCTAGGGCTGGACACACCCCACAGATTTGTAAGCATGTTTTCCAGTAATTTATAAATATACAAGCTGACTCTGTGCAAAACTGGTATGCATAATGGTTTGCTTCTCTTACCACAGCTGTAGAAAAGAGGGCTTGCAATGTCCAGTCCCATGCAGGGTGCTTGGCCAGGATGAGGCAATCATGTGGTAAGTAGGAAAATCATCAAAGTAATAACCAAATGAATAACTTAATAATACAATAAGGTAAATACAGATCTTGCAGTCTTAATGGTCAGGTACGACATACATGGGACATCTTACATCTTTATTAATGTGTCACTGCCTACCATAAATGGTAAAGCAAGTTAAAGCAAGTAAGCATGCAGTACTGTGTAGCATAGCTTCCAACCATCAGTTAATGTTGGGGTCTACACAGATTAAGAGTTACTGTTCTGTTCTGCTCATTGTCTGAAATATGCTGCAGGTTTTACTCAATAAATTAACAGGGTATATGGGCTAGTTAACAGAAGTCCTAGACAGCTATCCATGGTCTACATGCCAGAGTTGGAGAAACATTAATCAATATATTTTAAAAAACGATGGTGCTTTGATGAGTAATGTTTTCAAATAAAGTGTTCACTATTCCTGTATTCACTACATGTTTGTTCTAATCTGACACCAGTCAACTGTTACATGTAACTGAATAAAGAATATAGCAACAAATATCTGAAATAAATGTAGTGCAATACCCAGAGTAAGGTTCAGCTTGTGTTATGCTCATTTTGTCTGAAATAATACTATGTATTCCAGTCAGTAAATGAACCTAATATATAGGTAAGTTAACTGAAGTCCTGGACAGCTATCCATTTGTCTAAATGGCAGAGTTTAGGCAACATTATGATTAAAGTTTAAAAGGAGATTGTGCTTTGATAATTATTTTTTTCAAAAAAGTGTTCAATATTCCTGTATTCATGGCATGCATGTTCTAATCTGACATGAGTCAACTGTTAAATGTAAATGAATAAAGAATGCAGCAACAAATGTCTGAAATAAAGTTAGTGCAATACCCAGAGTAAGGTTAAAGCCTGTATTATGCTCATTTTGTCTGAAATAATGCTGTATATTTCACTCAGTAAATGAACATGGTACATGCGTAAGTTAACCGAAGTCCTGGACAGCTATCCATGTGTCTAAATGCCGGATTTTATGAAACATTATCGATAAAGTTTAAAAGGAGATTGTGCTTTGATAAGTAATTTTTTCAAAAAAGTGTTCATTATTCCTGTATTCACTGCATCTGTGTTCTAATCTGACACCTGTCAACTGTTACATATTAACTAATAAAAAATGCGGCAACAAATGTTAGAAATAAATGTAGTGCAATACCCAGATTGTTAAGCTTGAGTTCTGATAATTTTTCCCAAAATATGCTGTAGATAGCACTCAGTAAATGAACAGGCTATATGATTAGGTTAACAGACGTCCTACACAGCTTTACATGTGTGTAACTGCCAGATTTCAAGCGACATTAAACAATGCAGTGTAAAAGAATATGGTGCTTTTATGACTAATATTTTCAAATAAAGTGCTCATTATTCTTGTGGTCTCTGCTTTTGATTTCCAATTTGATGGGCTACAAAGCTATGCATGTGTGTAAATGTACTATTTCACAGAAAACAGATGGTGTTTTCAGAATTCATTATATTCAAATAAAGTGCACATTATTTTTGTAGTCACTGCTTGCGGGTTCTAATCCCATGGCAGCCAACAGAGAAATGACAAGCTGTCTAGTATAATTATTGTGCATGAACATACCTCTCAACTGTCACAATTTTTGCAGAATGTGTTGATTACTGCACCATATGCCTGGTCCTTGATTTGCAGATATATGACATTTCTTAGAATGCAATTTAATGGCAAATCTGTTATCAGAACACCTTGTTACTAATGTATGAGCACACTATGTAAAAATGTTCCCTGTAGTTGTGCCTTTCCACCAAGATTTGGTAGGGCTTGGCCCATAATGTCCCATGCTAACAGTTTGAGAGCTGTGTACGTGCAACATCATCTATACAATATAAGCAGTCACTGTTCTCACAACTGAAATCTGACATAGGTAAAAGTATGTAGTAGTAGTCTGTGTAGTTATATTATCTGCAAAGTTACTAATGTTCTTTTTTTCTCTCTTACCCCACCCCTTTTTTTCTTTAATTTATTAATTATATTAATTATTATGATTTTATATTAATATATTCATTACCTCATGCTGGCATTATGTATAATTTAATATTGCTTTGCTGTTAAAATACTTTAATTTATGTTATGTATTGTTCTGTTCCTGATTTTATTATTTTCTATTTCTTTCCATTAATCATTTTTTTGTATTATGTTATTAATTAAATGTGTTTGGTTATGTTTAATTTTACTTTATGTTTATATTTAATTTACCACAGAGCGACAAGGTAGAATGATTCCAGGTGATCCACCTACCTTGGCTCCCCTAGCTGCGGCACTGGGGCCCAGCACATCTGGGCCGCAGCCCAGTGGCACCCCTCTGCTGCCCCTGCATTAACTGCTCCATCGGGTAGTTCCACACCACAGGCTGGGGATAGTTCCACCTCTGGGAGTGGAAGTGGAGGGGGTGATTTTGTCACCCACGAGGAACTGCCAGGCATAGGGTATAAGCTGCTCTGCTGAACTGTCACTGCATGCCTAAACTGGATGGAGAGCATGCTGTCCATCCTGATGGAGCATTCTCACCCCAGGTCCCGGCGTTGCCCACTGCCTTCACAGGAGCAGTGAAGGTGCAGTGCTGACAGTCTCATGGGTGAGGTCTTGAGTCACACTGCTACCGTGTCTGACATCCATAGTACTGAGATTCCACAACACCCTCCCAAACCAAGGAGTTCACCCCCATCTTGTGTCACACACCAACCCTGTCTGTTGTCTTGTCTGTCTTGTCTGTTTGAAAAATCTTCCTCACCTTCCCAGCTTACCTCCTCCACACATACCTATGTATCTTCCCCAACATTCTACTCTCACCTTAAAAAAACAAAACAAAAAAAAATGGGCACCTGTCCCAAAAAGAATCATCCCATACATAGCTCTCCATTTCACACAGGTGTCCACTGGGCGCACTTAATTTAGTTGACAACACACTTATGTTGTCCTTACCCCTCTCTCTGCAGGGGGGGGGGGTGACAGTCCAAATTCAGCTAAAAAATCTGTTAAGGTGCACAGTTGTTGCTGTACAAGAAATGGATAGCTATGGTTCTTTCCTACATCTTTCCTGCACATACCTACCAGCCTTTCACTATGTTTCCCCCCTGCTTGCACCCCATTTCACCACTGTCCTATCTTGCCATTTTTCATTTCTTTAAAGATTTTTTTGCATGACGTGCAGTGTCAGTAACTCAGCTAAATGGTACTATATTGATATATGTTTGTGAAAAAATATTAATCACATTCAAAAAGTAAATCTGAACCCTATTTCAAACCCAGAAGCATTTCACCTGCTGGGCAGTGAATCAACCCACCAAGCCACACAGCTAACAAAGGTATTTTAAGCAAAACATAACACTTGCAATTTTCCCATCATTAAGCGTGTTTAAGCAATGCTGTATACCATGGAGCATCACACAACTTTGATGAAAAAAAAATGGGAATGTAACTTGGACTCTAGTATAGGAATACGTCACTAAAAAGCCAGACACATAATAATGGATGTAAGTGAAGTATCTAACAGCAGATAACTGTGCAATTTTATCTGCAACATTTAAAAATGCACCTTCTAAAAGATTAATGGAAAAATAGGTGTTTAACTGGGACTCTGGTGGAGAAATACATCCCTATAAAGCCATACATGTAATAATAAATGTAAATGAGGTATGTAACAGCATGTAAGTGTGCAATTATATATTTAAAAATACACCCTCAGTAACAGTGACTTGGTAGCTCCGTCTGCTAAATGCTTTGAAAGCATCACTTTTTGGTCCACATGGTCCTGGGTTCAAATCTAGTGGTGTCTAGTATTTAAAATACATGTATGTGTACATTACTGTTATGAATTCTGATATGTATGACTGTCTCATCACCTATTTATCCACCCAAAGCAGTAAAGATGGAATGTCTGCATTTCCATGATGGAAGTCAAATTCCTACAGATAGGAACACAGTTAACATATTCCTAATAAAATCCACAAGAAAGGTACCTCAGAAACGGAAAACCACAAGGTGAATTGATAAACACGTTTATTGCACTATCCACGAACTGTACGCACTACATAAACAAATAAACGCAATTGTAAGTCCAGCGTTTTTGTCTCTCCCATAAAGACTTCATCAGATTACCATAATGTTCCAATTTGCCATATATATATATATATATATATATATATATATATATATATATATATATACACACACACACACACACACACACACACACACACACACACACACTCATTTATATTACAAAAAAAACAATCAAATCAAATTAATAAATAATTAAATATTATTTAAACCAATCACTTCCATTCCTTTTCCCACAGAGCAGCATGCAAGAAGTTTGAACCACAAAATTTCATATGTTGCATTTAATTGTCAATAAATAAAATGTTAAAACATTTTTTCTTAAAAACATGTATTAGTTTACAATACTTCTGAATAAAATTCATCATATATATTCATTAAAACCCCCCATAAAAATAAAATAAAATAAAATTATTGCTTGGTTATATATCATGAACAACTGAGATATTGCACCATCTACTGGCATTAGTAAAAACTATCTTACAAGCACAAGCTATAACTTAGCAGATCTCAACTTGAGTAATGGTATAATAGATATATAATCATTTGGACCAGGGGGGATTTGATGCTTCTAGGGTAACTTGTCACCGTAGTTCCCCAAACTCAATTTTCTCCTCCCATGGCCCACCCCTAATTTCTTTTTTTATTTGTTTTAAGACAAAAAAGATGATATTTGCTTTTAAGCATACCTTTGTGTGTTTGTATAAAGCATGGGTTTCCTTTGCCCGATGATGGAAGAGGGCAGAACAAGGTGGGCTAGATGCGAAAGCTCATAGGCCATTTGACCGAGTTGATTGACTTGCTGACGCCGTTGAGCCAGTCCATGGTTTTGCTGTGTACAAATGTTTTGAAACGACGCCCACTGGAAGGTGGAAGTAGTAAGCAGCTGAGACTGCTTGAGAATAATAGCGGAGGTGATATATTGGGCTACAAAATGAAATAAATGGCCGGGAAGGCATTTTGGATCTAACATTTAACTCACAACAAAACCCTGTGGTGCTAAGGGGAGTGGACACTGTGCAAGCTTTTTCAAATGGTGAATTGTCGCAAATAACACCTGGGCAACATCAACAGCCTGGGACCAAAGGAACAGTAGCTACAAACTTTAAAAGAGATTTAAAAGAGACTAGAGACTGGCTACAGATGAAATACTCGTTTAAAACGAATGACTGTGCGTGTGCATCCTATTATTAATGATTCTTTTAATGTCAAATTGAATAAAATGTCTAAACTAATGTTGAGACACAAAACCTTGGACATTGAAAATAGTTATTTAAGAGAATATGTTGCAAAGGGTATAGTCCCTAAAGGTCTACGCATTTGGAAATATCCAAACAATGTTCAGATTGGTACTGTGTTTCACAAAGAATTGTTAGATGTTTTTAACAATTGTGGTCTAGAGATTTTAAAAACTACTATAAAGGAAAATATTAGGATTAAAGAGAAAATGCATAAAGAAATAGAGGAGTTGGACCAGTGCATTAAAGGTGACCTAGTGTTTACCATTAAGGAAGAAAATGAGAAATATTTCAATGTTAGAATTGATACTGACAAAAAATGTGAGCAGATTGTGCACAGAAAGTTAAAAAAGTTTGAACATGACTGTAAAGAGTACAAAAATAATACATGTTACCCTAAGCCACAAAGTTAATGAGAAAATTATGTATTTTATTCTAATGAGCAGTGTAATGAAGTTAATGGAGGGAATCAAAATTTTGTAAGTGATGATGGGAACAATGAAATGGGGGACTTTGAGAATGTAAATGACTACCCACCACTACGTAGGTCTGAGAGACTTGTGAAAAAAAACAGAATATCAGCAACCAAGTTTTTATTGGAGGGGGGGGGAGAAGGGGGAGGGGGAGACACTAGATTTTGATGGTATACCCCTCTCTCAAATCAACTATAGTGAAATACTGGTGGATGGTTATAAACAAGTATTAGATGGCTTTTGTATATATAATTTCAGTAATGAAATACTTGGTAGAGAACATTTTAGTTTACTATCTAGGGGTTTGAAATTTATTCCATACAGGAAGGGGGACCTGAAAAAGACACTAATGGATGTAAAATGTTCATTAGAAAGGTAAACTTGGGCTTGATTCTACCTGCAAGTTGTAATGAGATTGAACGGGGGTTGAGGCGAAAAAGTACATACAACCCACCGTTACATCCCCAGTTAAACAACTTTGAGAAAGTTATTGAGAAAGAGTTAAGAAAGGAGTATAGTAAAGGTAAATACAGGCCCAATTTGTTCAGTAAAGAAAATAGTATACTCATGGAATTGAAAACCAACCCTGACATTCGGGTTATGATAAGGGAGAGGTGTAGTAATAATGGACAATATAATATATGAAGGAAAAAATTAATCAAGTTTTAATGGATGAAGTGAAATATTACATTGTGTCAAACAATGAGGTGAATATAGCCTACAGAAGGATTGATGGTGTATTGGAAGACATGTTTATGGAAGGTTTAATTGCTGAGAAAACATTAAGATTTTTAAAGGTAGATAAACCAAGGGTAGCATCCATATTTGGGATACCCAAGACCCATAAGAATGAAAATGATCCTCCCTTGAGACCCATAGTTTCAGCGGTAGGGTCTAAGACCCTTCCCTTAGCCAAGTATGTGCATAATAAACTTAAACAGTTATGGGTTAAAAGGAAGGCTATTTTAAAGGATTCTTGGGACTTCCTGAGGGAAATTACACATGATTTGTTCCATGATGAGTTAACATTTATTACTATAGACTTGATAGATTTATTTTCAAGTATCCCCTACCAAAAAGGTATGAGTATGCTTGAAGATATTATTTTTGAGGATACTGATTTGAGACATAATGAGAAAGTAGTATGCATGTGCTTAATGGAATTGGTTCTAAAATATAATTTTATTTTCTTTAAATGTGAATTCTATCAACAAATACAAGGAGTGCTATGGGGGCAGCCTGCGCCCCAACCTATGCTAACCTTGTTTTAGCTAAATGGGAGGAAAAGTATATATTAAGTTCTGATTACGCAGCAAATTGGACCCTCTATAAGAGATTTTTAGATGACATAGTAATGTTTTGGAGAGGGACCAGAGAGACATTTGATGAATTTTTGGGCTATATGAAGAATACTACTAATTTCTTGGATTTTACTTATACTCTTTCAAATGAGCGGGTGCAGTACCTAGATGTTGAGGTATATAAAGCAAATGGTAAATTTGAAGCCAAGATTTTTAGAAAGCCCACTTTTTGTAATTCCTTCCTTCATTATAGAAGTGCACACCCCCACAATGTAAAAGGAACATAGTTAAGGGTCAATATGTTTGGGGTAGCTAAATGACTACTTCAAATGACGATTTCCAGAAGGAATGTGAGTTGTTGGAAGGATTTTTCCTGGAAAGGGGCTACCCATTTGATATAGTGAGGGGGAGGTTAAGGCAGAAGTAACAGACAGTAGGCATACAAAATTTAAACCTGTTTTAGGACAAAAAGAACAAGTTTACAACATCACAGCAAATGATCAAAATTAAGTATAGTGAAGCTATTGTACTGAAATAGAATGCTTTAAATGGAGCAACAAAGAAAATTATTAACTCTGAATGGGAAAGGTTTTTAACCATCTCAGATTTGGATAAGCTTCCCGTGGACCCCTTGAAAGTGGTTTATAAAAACTCACCAAGTTTGAAAAATATCCTTGAAAATGATGGTAAAAATATGTAAAGAACAGGAGGAGGAGAATAGGGACGTACAAGTGTGGCCACTGCTCCCAGTGTGGAAACATAGCGAACACAGATAACATTTTTATTGAGGGTAGGAACAGATGGGTAGATAGTTCTGGTTATTTTAACTGTGAACTCCTACTCCACACAAACACAACATGTGAGAGATGTGACCTTATTAAAAACCTTGCATCCATGCTCTATCACACACCAGTCAGTGCATATGAGAATGAGCAGTGTGCCAACATGCACACCTCACCTTTTACCCCACCCACACCCACATCATGCATACTTACATGTGCCTAGGTCCTAATCAGACACATAAGTAAATACCAGACACCTCAGAAACACAAATGCAACCTAGCTACACATAATCATACCTCTGCAGACACAGTACACATAATAGCTCAAGCACCACTGTCTCACCAGCCAAACACCTAAGGCACAACACAAATTCAAACATTAATCATAGGTGATTGCATCATGAGACACACTGATGTATCTTTCACCAGGCTGCATACGGGAAAGGTCATGGTCAGCTTTCTGTGAGGTGCCAAGATGCACCATATCACACATGTACTCAAGTCTGTCAACATCAGGTACTGTTATCACTATGTCATACTTCCTGTTGTTATGCATAACTTGAGACATACCTCTCTGGACTGTATGCAGAAACATAACTGAGCTTACAGACTATATGTCTCAGGCAGGTATACCCTTGGCCTTGAGCTGCATTTTGCCATCACCTAGGATGATGATTCAACACAAATGGAAAACGATTGACTTCAATAATTGCTGTAGTGTGTGGTGTCATTGTAAGGGGATCCACTATCTGCCAGTCTGGGATGACCTGCTCAACAGACCTCAGTGCTTTGCCAGAGATGGTCTTTATTTGCCACCCTTGGGATTTTGGCTACTGGCCAAGGCTGTTGCCACCCCCATACTGTGCCTTTTAGGCTGTGTCTCAAGGGAAAATTTTCCAAAGAGAAAACAGCATCTACAAACAACATAACAGTTATGCTGCCAAATGCTAGGAATGTCACCACTAAACTCCACTCACTGGAAGCTGTCCCCACCTTGGAAGACTGCAGACATTTGTGCAGTCACAGACACCTGGGTTAAGGCTGTGGAGAGCACCACAGCCATATCAGGCTACGCCTCCTTCCACAGGTTCAGACCACAAACTTAAAGCATGCAAAGTAATGGAGGTGGTGTATACATATTCATTAAGGATAGATACACATCCAGACTGGTTAGACATTATGATTCCCTGGAGAAACTGCAGGAACTATTGACTGCTTGTAGGGCACCTAATCAAGCCATTGCCAGCTACAGGAACAACTCCATAAATCAGAACACCCACTGTGCTTATATTGATTTACTGAGACTATCAAGATACAACAAAACAAGATTGTTTGACTTTAACTACCCACCAACTGGGTAGATTACTTGTGCTCAAACTCACTTGCCCAGAGGTTAGTTGACTTCCTTAGCTACAATGCACTGGACCAGTCGGCTGACATCCACACAAGGGGATCCAACGTACTGTATCGGGTGCTTACCAATACAAGTGAGCACTGTAGAACCTTCCCTTTGAGGTCCTCTCTGGTGAGATATGATGTCAAACTGGTCTCATTCAAAGTAAGTATCACACCTGACATCCCTACCTTACAGCAGATAAAGTAATAAAGTTTAACAAAGCAGATTTTAAACTCCTATGAGATGGTATAAATAACATGACTGCACCACCCTTCTCAGATGAAGCAGGCCACTATGCCATTGCTTCATACAAACACCTGTACAACTGCATTGACTCACCTGTACCTGACAGGAGCAAAATAAGCTCCTTATGGCACAGCAAACCTACCTGGTGGACAACTGCCATTAGCAGGCTTTACAATAAGAGGAAGACATTGGTATATCATATTAGGAAGCGGGAGCACCCCTAAAATGGAAGCACTCCCTCCTCAGCTTAAATAAGCAAATAACTGTTGTTGTGAAGTCCTGCAAAATAAAGTATGGGACAAAATTATCCTTTGCCACAAAGGACAACCACAAGGCATTGTGTAGTTACATGTGCAATGTAAAAGGAAAGGCCCACATTGTTGCCAAACTCATACTTAATGATACCACATATAATGAAGCTGTAGACATAGCTAACCTATTGGCCAACAGGTTGTGTGACAACTGCACTCCCTTGTCCCCACCACATGTACACCATAACATCCCTACAACCTTTCACACACCTTGTATCTCTAAAGAGCAGATAGTAAATGGTCTCTCTAAGATGACAAACACAACATCCATTGTACCGGCTAACAATCCAGGCTGCATCCTACATACTATCTAACATGGATTACTAACTCTATTGGAAACTCTTTGCAATTATAGTGCAACCATCAGCTGCATCCTAGCTTACTGAAAAATGGGCACTGTTATCCCCTTGCACAGAGGTGGTGCATCCAGTGACCACAGGAACAATAGACCTATTACCCTGACTAGCCCTATCTGTAAGTCCATGGGGCAAATAGTTATGGACCTTATCAGCAAAGATATAGGTAATCTTAAAACACTTGACACTGCATTGTTTGGATGTGTGAAAGGGACATCATGTCCATTAAACCTGGTAGACATCTACGAGGCAGTCAGCAATGACCTGGATAAGGGGACATCTGTGCATACAACCACCTGTACTTAGCCAAACCATTTGACACTATCCCCCACTCATGCATCATTTACAAACTCACCCAGCTAGCCATCAACAGTAATATCATTAGAGGGGTCACTGACTGGCTCAATGATAGCACTCATATAGCCAGAATAGGGGTATCCACCTCCAATGACAGAGCTGTAACCTGTGGTATTCCACAGGGTTCAGTCTTGTGTCCTCTAATGTGTGGAATCCATTTGTCAAATATACAAACACAAAGTGAATGTCTGTGGCTGACAGAGTTTGCTGTTGCTCGGAAACTGGGAGCAGTCATACACTCTCCAAATTATGTCAACATTCTACAAGAGGGTTATACATGACCAAATGATTGTTACCACAATAATGGCCTTGGACTCCATGCAAATATATGTCATATCATTCCTTTTGGTGCCAGCAATGTTCCTGGTAAGTAGCACATCAATAGCAACACGTTAAGTACATACTCAGGGGTAAGAGACCTGGGCACACAGGTTTACACTTACCATACCTTAGATCACCATGTCTCCATAGTTTTAAGAAAGGTATTATATCTTGCTTATGTCATAACTGAGGGCACTGTCACCTGAATATAAAGTAGTTATGATCTTCATGTACTCTTCCCTCATCAGGCCAATATTTAAGTGCAATGGCCATTTTGTTATGTTCATTTCCAAGCACCAGTGGCAATTGCAGAGACCACAAAGGTTCCTTACAAGGGAAAGTCAACTCTTCAGCATCTATCCAATGGGGATCACCTGAAATCACACCCACTTTAGTCTGTGTCATACAGACTACTCAGAGGTGAATTCTGCCTTGCATATGAGGTAATCTGTGACCCTACTTTATTAGAAATGCCACAAATTTGTAAGTCAAATGGTACATGGATTACTTGTTGTAAGGACCTTAACTTGGTATGTGACATCATTGCAACACATTGGAGGGAGAGATATGTCTGCCAGAGTTTAACAAACCTTTGCAACATACTCCCACTTAATGTCAAACAGAGCACCGCATTGTCCCTCTGCAGATGCAATCTGTATGATTTGATGAGTGACCATAATTTCACCACAGGGGTTCTGCCTATGTCCCTCTTGGACAGGGGCAATAGCAGCTGATTATATAAATAATGGTAAGAACTTGGCTAGGATTGTTAAGACACTAGGGCCATAGTCTAGTAAATTCCAATGATCCTATGATCCCATAGGGTGATGTAAAATGCTCTAACTAACATCTACACACACCAACTTGGTTACAGTGAGAATAATACCACTACCAATTAATGTTTACAGAACACTGCACAAAACACACACACACAGACACACACACACACACACACACACACACACACACACACACACACACACACACACACACACACATGAACCAAACAACTAAACAAACCAAATAACTTTGAGATATCCACAAGCCACAGGACCCGGAGCCAACTTAAAATCAAGGCGAACTTTAATGCTCTTTACAAAACAAACAAATCCAACCAAGCGCTTTCACCCAGCTTCTGCCAGGCTTTCTCAAGGACTGAATAATGTTACACTCCACAATTCATCATTTAAATACTTCATTTCAACATCAGCTGGTCAACAATTAATCAATTAATTAATTATTTACAGTTGACTTAACAATTAGTTAAAATGCTAAATCCTAAACATTAAAAATCCAATTTATCATATAAAAACCTTTTAAATCCATTGTTCAACCCCATCCAGAATACATTAAAGCCTAGCTTTCCTTAATTTTAAAACTAGTACAATATTTATTTTGTCATTTAATCCTGGGAACCTCATGGCGTCTAGTTTAAGCTGCCAATAAAGTTCACGGTATTCTAACCGTGTCTCCCAATACACACACACACACACACACACACACACACACACACACACACACACACACACACACACACACACACACACACACACACACACACACACACACACACACACACACACACACACACACAGCAAGTGGGCTGCAGTGAGATTAGAACCCCTACCTGTCTTATACACTACAGATTACAGTACTTAACACACACCCCACAGCCCAAGTCTGGCATTCAGATGGCCGTTGGTAGTCTTGTGGTAGATGGCATCGGCAGGCCTTGTGGAAGACAGGAGTTTGGAAGCCAGCATGAAATTCAAGGGCCAAGAAGTGCATATCCCTTGCAGTTTGGAAGTCAGTGGAGGATTCACACTTCTTTTGTAGGGAGATGCACATATACATACACAAACACACTATGTGGGCTGGAGTAAGATTGGAACCCCTACTTATCTAGTCATACACAATATACTACACAGTACTTAATATATGTGCCATGGCTCAAGTCTGCATTATAAATGACTGCAGGTGAACTAATTGTAGAGGACATAAACAAGACCTGTGTTGAAAAACGTGTGTGACCTGCCGAGTAACATTGCTTCTTACTGCCATCTGCATCTAGTAGCCTAGCAGTGAGATAACTGTTTTGCATCCTAGCATTGTGGCAACAGTAGCTGTTTTGGCTATATGTGTCTGTTTTCATTTAGATGGGCAAGCCTGTGGCCAAAAACAATTTTCCCTGTCAATGCATGAGTACACAACATTATACAACTTGTTCACTTGTTGGTGTATGTGTAGTGACATCCAACAGGCACAGGGGGCTGTAAATAAGTGAATTATCTACTGCTGAGCCCTTACTTTTGGCCCTTTGAGCAACATTATATATGTGTCATAGTGCAGCTTTACTCACCACTGGTATGTTGGGCAATACAGACACACACACACACACACACACACACACACACACACACACACACACACACACACACACATATATGTGTGTGTGTGTGTGTGTTATACACACACACACACACACACACACACACACACACACACACACACACACACACACACACACACACACACACACACACACACACACACATATATATATATATATATATATATATATATATATATATATATATATGGGTCTCCTTCATATGAACGAACTTTCAAAGGTTAGACATTCATATGGCCGAGACCATATGATAGGACTTTTGAAAGTTCGAATATGTATAGCGGTGATCCCTATACAACGAGGAACCAGGGGATTTCCCTTTTCTGCACTGTAGTGTGATCTTGGATTTAGAATATTTAAGTAGCAGGGGGGTGTGTTGGGTGCAGCCCCCCACATGGGGGTGCAGGGGGGATTGCCCCCCTGCTAAATGCAGTTACTGAAGTGTCTTTGTGTGTTTTACATTGTTTAATAGATGTTTGACATTTCAAACTGTTGATCATATGGTCTCGGCCATATGAAAGTTGGCGATTTGAAATGTTGAACATCTGAAGTAGACCCATATATATATATATATATATATATATATATATATATATATATATATTTAGATATATATGTGTGTATATGTGTGTGTGTGTGTGTGTGTGTGTGTGTGTGTGTGTGTGTGTGTGTGTGTGTGTGTATGTTTTATCTAGATATATGGGGAGACACAGAGATATATGTGTGTATGCATACAGTATATCTATATATCTGTATATACATATATATATATATATATATATATATATATATATATATATATATATATATGTCGATCTATACACATATATATTTTAAAAGTCATTTTGCGAGGAGCAACGGATTTGTGCTTGGCTTAACTAAGTGTATGAGCATGCCCAGTGGGAGTTTTGGCTAGTTATAAACTGACTCCAGCCCAGATCTAGCTGTACTCCAGTCTGGGATTTTGTGTATTACACAATATGACATCTGTCCCTGTTTCTCCACTGCTGCACTTTAATCACATTGGCTAAGATTTTCAAAAGTTGTCTTATGTAATAAATAAATGACAGATGTTAAAACAGTACAGCACACACAGACCAACAGATTGTAGAACACAAATTATTAATACCTTACATCCAAAAAAAGTGGAGACTTCAAGATTAGAAATATGAACACCATCACACAAGGTGATTGCCTTAGTCCTTTAAGCCACTGAAGCTGCTTGCCAGACAGGGGTCAGTCATCACACAATCACCTGCATAAATATGTACATTGGTTATTCCTCCGTTTCCTAAGATATACAATGTATGATCAATTTCTATAGTACTGTCCTGAGAGTGAGTGAAATGCTTATATACCATTGATGAGTTACTGTTACAGCAGTTACAAATGAACACTGCTGTTTTGGGGGTGGGGGAACAACACCACATGTTCTGCTGGGGATACACAACAGTCTGTCATTTAACCCCACTGTCTATCTCCCTTCAATGATGTACCAGTAAGCTGTTGCAGTAAGACTGCATGAATATTCCATGTATAAGGCCTACTGAATAGAAATGGAAACATGTTAGTGGAATGGGTATCTGTAGTCCCAGATGTGTGTCATTTCTGTCCAACTAGCCCACTATAGTTACTTGCATAATGTACCCGGTCAATACATACAATGACATATCATAATAATCCACTAGACTACTGTGTAGGTTACGGACTTACCCTGCAAATGCAGCAGTTGACACAAGCTGATTCTGTCTGATGCAAGCAGTACACAGCCAATACATGGATAGGTACAGGATGTGAAAGTTGCCTGGCATCAATTTTCATATATGTATGTGAGTAGGAGTAAGGTGTTAGTCCCTAGGACCCTATGCGTTGTCTCTTAGCCAAAGCCAGGGCATATACTGAGCACTCCTATGTCTCCCTACAGGAACATCAGCAGAGGGTTCCTCCTCTGAGTCATCTGTGTCTGTGGCTGTGGTGACCTAGTCACTGCTGGAGGGCTGTGGATACCTTTCCTTTGCTGATTCTACTGCATCTGTTTCCACAGAATCAGATTGTGTAGCTTAGCACATACTGTGAATATCTGTGCACATGTGACTGGAGTGTACTGCAAGGCTGCACCAGATATAGTGAGGTGCCTGAACTGTGTCTTCAGAAGTCCAAATACATGCTCCGTGATGGTACTAGTTTGTGCGTGTGCCTCATCATGGTGTTTTTTTCTGGATGTGTGCTCATTTCTGATGACTTTCATCATTCATGGTGCCAGGACGTAACCAGCATCCCCCAGTAAATGGCCCTGTGAGATATCCCCCCTTGAAAACATCTGGTACAGCTGTGATGTGTGCCAGATATGGGAGTTGTGATAACTGCCAGGGTTGCTAGCACACACATTTAGGATAATCCCCTGGGCATTGCACATGACGTGGCAGTTGATTGAGTGGTACCCCTTACGGTTAATGTAGATTGTACCCTGCTCACCAGGTGGTGCCTTGATGTGCACATATGTGGAATCTGTGGAATCCAGTACTATACTAGTATACCAATACTATACTAGTATACCAATACTAGTGTGCTACATGGTAGATGTGCTGCATATTGCTGGCCCTCACCTCAAGGGTAAGGGGAAAGAAATGTGCTCACTGTCATGTGGAAGCATAGCATCCAGTAATCAGTGGAGTATCCTTGATGCAGATGACTGTGACACCTCCATCATGTCACCAGTTTGTCTTTCAAAAGTACCTGCAGCTAGTATCCTAAGAGCTATACATACCTTTGTTTCTACTGGGATGGGTACCCCTCTGTTTTAATTGATTGCTGCCTATGCCATCACTGTCACGTGGGTAGTTTTCCTCATGCAGACACGCTAAGCTATGCGGCTTGCAGCTCATACACATGCGATGGGAACAAAAAAATCCTAAAAATAATAAGACACCCCCCTCATGTCATCACATCCTTTGGGAATATCAACATCATGTAGGAGCCTACACAAAGTGGATATGTGGACATGGTTGCTCCTTTTAGCAATTCAAGAAATCCACCTCATTTACATACATATCCATGCTGACAGCCTAGAGACTACATGGTTCATAACCATGTGAGCTAGGTAACAGTATATATGCACAGCTGTACAGACCTGAAGGAAGGTCCTACAGTACATTTGTGAAAAACCTTTTAGAAATTTAGTTTTTTATTTATTTTATTTCTGTTAAGCATGTTTTCACATTGCGGCACATAGTGCAAACATGCTGAAATTATTAAAAAAAATATTATTAATTTTACCTATTTCCTTCCTTTTTCAGGCATCCGCAATGTACCTTTTCCACATATATGTATGTGATCTAACATTTTCTGAGGAATTATATCCATATTTGTGGACTTTTACACCCCCTTCTGTCCATGTAGACTCCTGTATATCGACAAATTCCACATACACTACGGACACTGACACAGAGTCTACATAGATGCCTTTCTGCTTTTTGGATTGTGCCACCTGGGTAATTTGCATAAGATTCAACTGCTTATGAGTTGATTTGCATTCCACAGAACTTACCCTCTTTGCGCGTGCTTGATGCCTCTAAGTGATGCTTACTGAATCTAAAATTGTTCCTGCTTGTGCATACACCAAAAAAAATCATGTAGGCTTTACTGAATTCCCCCCCTTAGTCTTCATATATTTTGTCATGCTTATTAATTCCATTGGGTAATTTATAAAATTATAGCCTCAGTGGAACCTGTTTGATGTTCACAGACTGCTCAAGATAATAACTATCAAACTCTAAAACTTTAATTTTCATTAGCTTACATCTAAAATCAAAAATATAGGACTTACAAGTGAATGAAGGACTATTGATATCAGTCTTACTTACTGTAATGTTCAGTGTAACCCCCCCCCCAAAAAGGATTGATAGTGTTCTCCAGAAATAAAAATGATAGTACAATTAGAGCCAGGTAAAACACCAACCACTATAGCATTATCACAGGAGTCTTTCCTGGAAAACTGTTTTGTATTACTGGAAACGGGAAATGCAGGTTCTTTGTCCAATTCCTGCCACTCAAATTCTTAAGTAAATAAACTGATAGCTATGCGGCTGTTTGTATGACAGTGATTGCAAAGTGCTTTCACCGGATTTCAAAACCAGTAAACTACTTTGTGTTTGTTTTCCTGTAACCAGTATTACATTGAGCAGATACAACTCCATGCACTACAAAGAATTATTATCAGGTCTTCAATTATAACTCCTTCTTATTGTTCTCAGCATGGTGCCAAGATTCACTTCTCAAGGTTTGCTCCTGATGAGAATTTCTTGGCATCCATCTCTCAAACCCATAATAAACTGGCTATGATTGGAGACCTGATCATAATCCTGTATGTCATGCATTGGGCTGTAAACTGTTTATTAGGAATAAGGCAATAAAAATGGGTTTACCTTCATTTAGTCAGGAGTCCGTTGTATGACGAACCAAAGTGTGAAAGCACAATGGCAAGATTTGGGAATGTCGAATTCCATTGTTGCAAATTCAAATGAGTGAACGCTCACTGGCATTCGTTCATTTGAATTTGTCATTCTGGGTGCAGATCGCACTATAGTGGGGATCGGGACACGTACTCTTTCCTTCACTGCAGTGCAATCTCGGAGTTAGTATATTAAAGTAGCAGGGGGTATGGAGGTGCAGGGTGGCTTGCCCCCCTGCATTACAATGCTTAGAGACATTAAGATATGTCTTCTAACTGTCACTATTGTGCTGTAGTTTGAAAATGGTCAAATCTGGGATTCCAGTAAACCATTTTTGACATTTAGATTCTGACATATTTTGAATTTTGCCATTTACAGTCACACAATAGAACAATCACACATTACGTTTTCAACTAAATGAAGGTAAACCATAAATATGTATAACAATCCAGAAGTCTAACTAAACAATATTTATTAGCAGCATTCTAGAATAGTTTGCATTAAGCCCATTCTCCTTCAGTTTCCTGTTTTTAGCTTTTTATCAATCAAGTATCTGGATTAGCAAATTTTCAGATGACAGCTACATATTATTAGTTGTTATTTCAAAGCTACTACAGTAAGGTACTTCAACAAATCAGTACAACCTCATTCAGCTCATATCTCAACCTACAAAACCCAAACTCAAAATGCATGACCACTCCCTCATAGATCAGATATTAACTTACAAACCTTCTCTTATCTCAGCCATCACCATCAACCCATCATCTTTCAGTAATCACTGCTTTATTAGTTTTCATACCCATCATTCATATGTAAACATACCCTCAAAGCTCATATCTTTCTGTAACAGATCTTAGAATAACATTAACAAACTTAAACTCACTCTCTCCTTAATTTACTGGTCACCAATTCTGAATTCATCTTATCCTGATGCTGCTACAGAACTACTCACCTCTATACTGATTGACCTGCCAAACCCCATGCTTCCCAGTAATCCAAAGACTATACAAACCAAGAACTAATAACTGGTTAGCCTACAAGGTTAATGCTCTTCTACAACTCAGAGACAAGGCATGACATTCTTAGAAAGCACTCCCTACTACCAAAAACAAATAATGCACATCCAACCAAGCAACCACACCAAGCACGTGATACTTTGTCATATAAGTCACCTGATGAAATCATACTAAACCTCACTAGAAATAAATCACCCAAAACTTCTGGAGATGGGTAGACTATCTTAAAGGACAAACTAACCTTACCTCCATGAATTCCATACCCTCTAAACTTTCTGCCTCTGACTACCTTTCTAATTTCTGCAACTTTCCCATCCCTTTCTCTAGTCAATGCCAAACTGCCTCTGCCACTGCCACCTCCCTCCATACGTACCTTCATTCTACCTCAGAACTATCACATGTAAGGACATCTACCCTCTGCTCGAATAGATTAAAGTTGATAACCCCCTTGGTACAGACAACCTTTACCCATGATTTACATCATAACCCCTTTGAGACATGAATACCACTTGTGTATTACACTTAATATTATGCTTAATGCCCAGAAAAAATGTCATTGTAAAACCTCTCCCTAAGAAACCCAGTTCCTCCAACCCATTAGACTTTCTGCTCATTTCTTTTCTTCCTACCTTATGAAAGGTTGTGGAAAAGTTGCTTTTCTTGAGACTCACTCAATACATCAACTAATAATGCCTTCTCTCTCTCCAATACAGATGGCAATCAGTCTGGCTGCAGTACATTGACAGCTATCCAGACACTCAATGATAATATTCTTCCTGGAATGGACAAAGACCTAATAACTTGAGACATTTTTAATTGACCTCAGTCAAACCTTTTTTCTTGTCTATCACTCATTTCTCAAACTCAGAAAAAACAAACAGCGAAACTGTAAAAATAAAAACAGGTACTGTGGAACAAAAGCCCGAACTAGTGAGGCAGATGAACAGGGAATTTATTTGAAGCGCTTTCCGTTAGCTTAATAAGCTAACTTCTTCAGAAACAAAAGTACAAATGCATTGTCAGATTTAAATAAATAACATAACATACATCATGTGCTACCAATCAAACGAAACCCGCCACTTGAACTAAAATTTACATTTAAACGTACCGACATCATAAAATCTCAAAACATACAAAAATCAGTTACCTTAAAACCGTAACTGCTAAAATCTAAATCAAACCTGGAATTCACACTAAAGCTAGTAAAATCAAATACAAAATTAATACTGTGATAAACTTATGTATATGGGTAGATATATAAATATACAAAGCATTAAAACAGCATTAAATAATGTACTAAACATAACACGAGTATAATCCCTAATTAGGAAACTGCATATAAACACATCAAAGATAAAAGAATATGGTAAGTAAAGTATACACAATACCTAAAAGTATAAAAGTATGTGCCCAACATTATAGTAAAAATATGAATATGAATAAATGCTAAATAACAACATCAGCATTTCAGGCTTTTTAATTTTAACACACTGCTGATAGAGCAAGTGTCATTAAGCCCTGGAAAGTTGTAAGCGTTAAGCTTAATCTGCCATTGTAATTCAAGCTCTTCGAGCCTTAATGGTGCTGGACCCCCTCTTTTATCCACATTAACATGGTCCATGACTGAGTATCTAAAACTATGGTCATTATACTGTTGAACATGTTTGGCTAAATCATTCTCTAATTTTAGTTTACCAATGGCATATTGGTGCTCATATATCCTTTCTCGAAGACGCCGCTCCATTTTGCTCACATAAAATCCTGGGCATCTCTGGCACTTCGCTATGTAAACCACCATTTTTGTATTACAATTAAACCTACCTTTAAATTTAATATTATAATCATTAACCATTAAAGAATATACATTATCTACAAATTTACAAAATTTACAATCTTGGCATTTAAACATCCCTGCAATTTTAGGAGGGACTAAAAATTGCAGTTTGAGTAAATCTTTCAAGTTGTGACCCTTCCTGTAAATAACATTTGGTCTTTCACCTATCTTAACATGGATGTTAGAGTTAGTACGAAACAGGCCCCAGTTCTTCTTAATGATATCTACACAAAATTGACTATGTATATTAAACTTAGTTATAAAGCTAGGAATAGACTGGTCTTTACTATGTCAACTTCTAACATGTTCACAGAAGTGTTAATAACTTCAATAGATGTATTTTTGACACGTAATAAAGGTTGGTAAATACCATTGAGTCTTTTGAAGTTAACTTCACGAATCAAGTCATCCAAGAGATTAACCGGATAACCTCTATGTAAAAACATAGATTTCAAGACTTGGCATTCTTCCATAAAGTCATTGTGCTGACTGACAATACGAGCAGCTCGCACCAATTGGCCTTTAATAACCAAGTGCTTCTGATGGTAAGGGTGGCAGCTTGTAAAATGTAAAAATGAATTAGAATATGTTCTTTTTCTATAAATTGTAGCTACAAGACTGCCTGCTGCTCTATTCTTAGATAGCCAAACATCCAGGAAAGCTATAGCCTCTGTATCAAAAGTTGCAGAAAATGTGTTGCATCATTAAATGCTTGTACAATGGTGTTACTAATGTCATTATTCCCCTTAAGAAGAATAAATATATTGTCCAGATAACAGGTATAGTATATTATCTTGTCTTTAATAATGGGATTATTGAAAACATATTCAGTTTCCCAATAAGCCATTACCAGATTGGCTATACTGGCGCCACATGGGGAGCCCATTGCCACCCCAACTCTTTGTAGGTAAAACTTATCACCAAACATGAAGAAGTTATTATACAGTATAATTTCCAATAGTTCACTGACCAAGAAAATCTCACTGGCAGGGGACCCTTTCTTCTTCAATAAAAAGCTGACCCATTCAATTCCCAAGTCTTGTGGGATAGAGGTGTATAAATATTTTACATCCACTGTAAGGAAATTAAAATTCATGTTAAACTCTAAAGTATCCAAACTCTGAAGAAATGACCATGAGTCCTTACAAATTTGACTTTCCTTACTGACATATTTTTGCAAGATAGAATCAACGACTTTTGCATAAGGATATGTCAGAGAACCCCTGCCATCTACCAATGGTCTTAGTGGGGGGTCAACTATATTTTTGTGTATCTTTGGAATGCCAAAGATACATGGATATTTAGGGTAAAGGGTAAACATATAGTTATAAATGTTTTGTTCAATTCTCCCTTCTATAAACATTTCTTCCAAGTTAGTTTTTATAGAGAGATAGGCACCATTAACTTCTGACCTAGAGCTCTGTACATAAGCTGAACTATCAAAGAGTGAGTTCATCCTTTCTACATAATCAAGGCAGTCGAAAACCACAAGACCGCTACCCTTATGACTTTATGGAAGAATGCCAAGTCTTGAAATCTATGTTTTTACATAGAGGTTATCCGGTTAATCTCTTGGATGACTTGATTCGTGAAGTTAACTTCAAAAGACTCATTGGCATTTACCAACCTTTATTACATGTCAGAAATACATCTATTGAAGTTATTAACACTTCTGTGAACATGTTAGAAGTTGACATACTTAGTAAAGACCAGTCTATTCCTAGCTTTATAACTACATTTAATATACATAGTCAATTTTGTGTAGATATCATTAAGAAGAACTGGGGCCTGTTTCGTACTAACTCTAACATCCATGTTAAGATAGGTGAAAGACCAAATGTTATTTACAGGAAGGGTCACAACTTGAAAAATTTACTTGAACGGCAATTTTTAGTCCCTCCTAAAATTATAGGGAAGTTTAAATGCCAAGATTGTAAATTTTGTAAATTTGTAGATAATGTATATTCTTTAATGGTTAATGATTATAATATTAAATTTAAAGGTAGGTTTAATTGTAATGCAAAAATGGTGGTTTACATAGCGAAGTGCCAGAGATGCCCAGCATTTTATGTGGGCAAAACGGAGCGGCATCTTCGAGAAAGGATATATGAGCACCAATATGCCATTGGTAAACTAAAATTAGAGAATGCTTTAGCCAAACATGTTCAACAGTATAATGACCATAGTTTTAGATACTCAGTCATTGACCACGTTAATGTGGATAAAAGAGGGGGTCCAGCACCATTAAGGCTCGAAGAGCTTGAATTACAATGGCAGATTAAGCTTAACGCTTACAACTTTCCAGGGCTTAATGACACTTGCTCTATCAGCAGTGTGTTAAAATTAAAAAGCCTGAAACGCTGATGTTGTTATTTAGCATTTATTCATATTCATATTTTTACTATAATGTTGGGCACATACTTTTATACTTTTAGGTATTGTGTATACTTGACTTATCATATTCTTTTATCTTTGATGTGTTTATATGCAGTTTCCTAATTAGGGATTATACTCGTGTTATGTTTAGTACATTATTTAATGCTGTTTTAATGCTTTGTATATTTATATATATACCCATATACATAAGTTTATCAGAGTATTAATTTTGTATTTGATTTTACTAGCTTTAGTGTGAATTCCAGGTTTGATTTAGATTTTAGCAGTTACGGTTTTAAGGTAACTGATTTTTGTATGTTTTGAGATTTTATGATGTCGGTACGTTTAAATGTAAATTTTAGTTCAAGTGGTGGGTTTCGTTTGATTGGTAGCACATGATGTATGTTATGTTATTTATTTGAATCTGACAATGCATTTGTAATTTTGTTTCTGAAGAAGTTAGCTTATTAAGCTAACGAAAAGTGCTTCAAATAAATTCCCTGTTTATCTGCCTCACTAGTTCGGGCTTTTGTTCCACAGTACCTGTTTTTATTTTTATATTATCACTCATTTCTGCAATACCATATCACTTTAACAGGCACTGACTTAATTCCAAACTACAGTCTGTTTTTCACATTTTATTTCTACTATTTCCTGCCTGTCTTATAACCCTGACATTGCATAACAGCATCATGCTGCCAAACTTTTTTACCAGAGGTCAAGTAACTGTTTTAACACATTTGTATTGCAACTGCATATCAAACTGATTTTACCATGTTCATAATTAATGTAAGCATATATAGTTTGTGTATGGTTAACTAACTATCTCATTTCCAAAACCTTAAATGCTATTGACTAGATAGATGTTGTGTTATTAGACCTGTAAATTATATTAAATATGTATGTTTTTCTTCCTGAACATATCTACAACTTGTATAATCCTATCATCAAACACAGACTTTATTTCAGTCTATGTTTAAGACCTTATAATCTGTAGCAATATGTTTAACTTCTGATGAGGTTTTTAACTTGTATGGAGGTTTTCTCCCTGGGCCTCCACTGAAAATGGGATTATGTCACTGAGTGATACTGCCAAATGTACTAAATTTTTGGAAATTGTTAAAGTGTTAAGCTGTTAGAACACAGAGTGTTTTTGTGTGTAATGTATTATTATGGAGCTTTTCTCCCCGGGCCTCCACTGAAAACGGGCTTTCGTGCCCAGTGGACTTCCCCGGTTATCAAACTGGAAATAAAATAAATAAAAATAAAAAAAATGTCCAATCAGACTTTTCCATTCATCAAAAACAAAATAAAATAAAAAATAAATAAGTAAATTGCCCTGGTTCAAAAACCACCTCTCTTACTTTTACTTTTCAGTGAATTTCAACTCATCAATGTCTTTATCAGTTCCACTGCAGAAAGATGTCCCCCAAGGATCTAGTCTGCCACCTCTCCTCTTTTCTATCTACATTAAGAAACTCCTGTTTATCTTACCCCATCTTCCTCTCCTGCTTTAAGCTGATAACATGGTCCCATTCCACTCCAACCACTCTGTCTCTTCTCTTGAACTCAAACCTCAGCTGGATTTTCATGCTCTTATCCAATGGGTCATGGATAAACAATTACTGCTTAACTCCTCCTAGACAAGAAGTGAACACCACTGTAAAAGCACTGAAAAGCCACCTGACTACTTGTGGAACAATGTGCTTTCTACTTGCCTCCCAGCTACTTGAACTTACCAAGAATGAGACCTCCCCCCACTAGCCTCCATACTATTCAGAGGTGCACTAATATACAACCTTTGAAATCCTAGCCACTCAGGTCCTCTCTTCCAACCCCCCAAACTTGCTTTCACTGCACAAACAACGCTTTCCCAGTCCTTCATCCCAAACTCTTCTTCTTTCCCTTGAAAACATTCCTCTTCCCATTTTCTAATAGGAATTAGAAACACTTTTCAAGACTCTATGAAAACTGCAAACTGCTATCTCTCTGTCCTATGACTTAACCTCTTCCTACCCACCTTCCCTATGCATACCCTGCTCTGACACTACTTTTCTTTGTGATTCTTTTAGCATGCCAGCTGCTGTTTCTACTCTCTATATAATGTATGCATATATTGTGTTTTATTAGTCACTCTTTAAATGATGTCATTTATTTATTGTCTTTGTACCTCAAGCCTTCTCTGATAGTCACTTTGTATATAATTTATGTATATATTACATTTTGTCATTCACTCTTTATATAATGTCATAAAAAGTCATGTCAGGTATCTTTTGTGTTTATCCTGGGCTGAGACTGAAATAGGTCCAGTGAGATCAGTGCTCTACCCCAGTTAACAAATTCAGAATAAAATAAATAAATAACGTCTCTTCTTGGTATTCTGAAAAAAATCTTAACTTTGATTTTTTGTAAAGTTGCTGCAGTGTGCCTCAGAACTGATGATCAGTTATTTAGTGGAGGATATCATGCATGGTAATGAATTAATGACATGCAGAGTCTTAATATTTTTATAACTAATAGGTTCTCATTCATAAACAATGTTATCAGCATAGTCACTAGTAATATATAAGAATAATTCTCAAATCAGATTAACTGAAAGATAATCTGCTGAGTACAGAATTGCTTAAAAATGCCATACATTCAGTGCAAGAATATAATCAAACATTCAGCACAGGCACTAAAACAGAGGTTAACAGTCTGGAATCTGTTTAAAATTTCTTTACAAAAATATAATTCAAGGCTTCTTATCCCTTCATGATGTATCACTGAATCTTTTACCTTTTATAGTGCAGATTATCTATCAACATTGGAAAGGAAATGTTCCAAGGCTGAAACTCATATGGCTCTTCTACACTTAACCGTTCAAATTAACACCAGGGACATCAAATTTGTTTTAATGATCTTTAAAAAGACAGATGATGAGCCATTTTCTAATAGAAAACATCTCTTGGCTATGATGCAAGTTGCTAAATAACTTAAGGCAATCTAATAACATTCATGTTTTCAAAGATAGATTAGCTAATGGATCTTAAACAGGAAATTTATGATCAGTGGCTAGGAGCACTCTTTCCTCAAACGTGTATAGGCTAGCAAAAGTTTATTTGTGCATAAACCTAGGAATTCCAGAAACCTTAGAAGACATCTGTCCTTAAAACTAAGTGATTTCCAGTTGCAGTCAGAGTTGATCTGTTTGTAATTTCATACAGTTTATGGATCACTACAAAACAAAGCACTTCATTTGTGAGACTGTAGTCTATATATATAATTTTAAAGTCATTATAATAACTTCAACATGCTTGTGTTTAAGTACTAAATGGATGGATTTAATATGGGTTGTAGCAATGGCCATTCTGTCACTTAGCATTTACATGAAGAACTGTGAAAGTGCAAAAATTCCGGTTAGGCTTAAATACTGTTTTAAGGTTTCTTCTTTTATACATGAGATATAATGACAATAGTTTAGACATATGGGAAGGCAACAATAATGAGTTTAAAACAATACATAATTATTGAAGTAGTAACCTCAAACATTTAAATGTTAAATCCTAATGGCACTTTCAGAAGAGAAATAGTTTTCACATTCAGTTCATTTCAGCATACAGTTGACTGGGCAGTTCAAACAAAAGTATACTGTATACACTTTTACACTGAATAAACTGACAACCTAGATATATTAAAATGCATGTTGTAACAAGTGTCTCCATAAAGAAACAATTTTCTGATTCTGAAGGCAGAACTGATGATCCTATTGTTGAAAAGAAACTTGGCACTAATGTGGTGTAAGCCAAGCATAGAAAGTGGAGTAAAGCAATTTACAAATGGCTATTTTATTTATCCTTTTTCATTCTTTGCTTGAGCTGTCCTGCCAAATCTGTAACAAGAATGTCAGAACAATTCATCTTCTAACACTCACCCAGACAAAAAGGCTAAATAAACAAACACATAAATAAATAAATAAAAATAAAATAACATTTTTTACTCTCAAGGTGGCTTCAGTTTAGAATGCTATTGTCAATATGGATTTGTTTTTTATTATACAGGATTTTTTTTCCTGATATTTTCCATGATTTTGGGTTCCTGTTATTTTTTCCCATTTATGGGAATTCTCCCCTTAACTCTCTCACCTAATAGTGACCTCAAGTCCTCAAGATTAACAGTCTCATTCCTTTATTGTAACAGTAACCAGGCTCTGCATAGTTGAATGAAAGATGTATAACAGACTGTGTAGTACAGTTACTGTGTGCTACGGTTACTGTGTGGTACAGTTAATGTATGCTACAGTTATTGTGTTGTACAGTTAATGTGTGCTACAGTTACTATGTGGTACAGTTAATGTGTGCTAACAGTTATTGTGTGCTACAGTTACTGTGTGTTATAGTTACTGTGTGGTACAGTTAACGTGTGCTACAGTTACTGTGTGGTACAGCTACTGAGTGGTACAATTAATGTGTGCTACAATTACTGCATGCTATGGTTACTGTATGGTACAGTTACTGTGTGCTGCAGTTATTGTGTGCTGTGGTTACTGTGTGGTACAGTTACTGTGTGGTACAGTTACTGTGAGGTGCAGTTAATGTGTGGTACAGTTACTGTGTGGTACAGTTACAGTTACTGTGTGCTAATGTTAATGTGTGGTACAGTTACTGTGTGCTACAGTTACTGTCTGGTACAGTTAATGTGTGCTGCAATTACTGAGTGGTACAATTACTGTGTGGTACAGTTAATGTGTGGTACAGTTACTGTGTGGTACAGTTAATGTCAAAATCAAAGTAAACTTTATTGTCGATCAGATATACACAGCAGTGCAAGATGAACAAAATTACATTGCTTTGGTCCCCGTGCAAGGCATAACAATGAACACATAGTTTGAATGACAGTAAGACTAATGCACATACAGTAATAATTAAAATATTAACCACACAATAAATTTGCACAATTGGACAGGAAGACATTGGACAATATTATACAAGTAGGTATTGCAAGACTATGACTTCACATTGTGACTGCTTAAAACAGTGATGGCAAACCTTTTGGATTCGGCATGTCAAAAATTCAGAAAATGCCTAACTTGTCTCTGCTGGTGTATCACCCCCCCCCCAAACAAAAATAAATTAAAAAATATATAAAATAAAATAAATAAATAAAAAAGTACAAAACATAGCTCTCAATACATCAGGGATAAATCTCAACAGAATCAGGGATAAATCTAGAAATGAGACATGCACAGTCTTAAACTACTTCTATTATTAATTTGAGGCACTGACAGAAAAAAATGAACGTGAATTCATATATATATTTTCTGAAGTAAAATAAATCTAATTATTGTTATTATTAAGTGTAAAAAGTCACCATTTTTAGGAGGGATTGCAGGGCAGTTGAGAAGAATGTAAAACAGTGCACTCTTAGAAATGCAGACTATGTGCCCTTTTCAGAAATGTAACCATAAAGTAAACAATGTCAGCACTGCCCTTGGTAGATTCTAGCAAGATAGTACACTGAAATAGTCTTTGAGGGTAATAACTTCCTTACCTCTGTAACAGTGCTGTTGAACTGGCTCCTGGCACAAAATAATTCAATGTACTTCACATGAGCAGCGAATGCAAAAGCAGTTTCTTTGGTAACTTGGGTGTTGGGGAATGCTGGTGTGTCACCCAAAATGTCATAGCGTGTCACCTTTAACAATGGTGTCATAGGTTTGCCATCACTGGCTTAGAATTTTGCACTTCATCAGTTGTAGTTTGATATATTCTGATGTTCATATTGCACATGTATGGTGTGGTGACTTACTCCTGACTATTGCACATTACGAAGTAATAGCATAAGACATTGGGCTACCTGTACCAGTTATTGAAGCAATTTGCCAGAGTGATTACTATAGCTGTTACTTCACAGCAAGTGGCATATTATTTGCTGTCATGCCTGGCATTCAAGTTCAGCAGCCTTATGGATAATGGGAAGAAGCTTCTGTTCAATCTAGATGTTTCACAGTGTAAGCTGCGATACCGCCTGCCTGAGATAAGGTGGAAATACATGATATGGGCAGGGTGAGTGGGATTTTTGATTATCTTCCTAGCCCTTCCCTTACACCGAGTCTCATGCAGATCATCTATGGATGAGAGTGAGGAACCAATGACTTTTTCTGCTGTCTTCACTAACCTCAGGAGAGTTTTGCAGTCATATGCTTTGCAGTTACTATACCAAACTATGATGTTATTTGAGAGGATGCTCTCAATGGTCCTCCTGTAGAAGGCTTTGAGGATGGACTGAGACAGGTTTGCCTTCCTCAGTTTCCATAGGAAGTGAAGACATTGTGCCTTCTACACTGTGTGGCTAATATGAGTCGACCAGGATAGGTCATCTGAGATGTGTGCCCCCAGGAACTTGGTGTTTTTGACTCTTTCCACTGCCATCCCCTAAATTATCAGAGGTTTATGTATCTCCTGAGTCCTCCTGAAGTCCACTATGAATTATTTTGTCTAGCTTACATTTAGGGCCAGATTGTTGCTGTCACACCAGCCTATCAGAAGCTCCACTTCACCCTGTAGGCTGTTTCCTCACCATTTCTGACAAGACCTATGGCAGTGGTATCATCCGCAAACTTAATGATTTTGTTGAATTTCATGCTTGGCCATGCAGTCATACATCAACAAAGTGAAAGCAGAGGACTCAGGACGCAGCCCTGAGGGACACCCATGCTCAGTGTAATACTGATTGAACAGTTATTTCCCACACATACTTTATGGGGTCTGTTGATAAGAAAGTCTGGTATTCAGTTATATAGAGGGGGCGTTGATATCCAGCTGGATCAGCTTGAATATCAGATTCTGGTGGGGTGACAGTGTTAAAGGTGGAACTAAAATCAAAGAACAGCATTCTGACATAACAGTTCTTGTTCTCTAGATGTGTCAGGGATTCATGAAGTGCTATAGCTATTGCATCAGCCATGCAGCATGTGTGGTACAGTTAAATAATGAGAGAGTCTGGAACTTTTCTTACTACAACATTATTACCCCTTGCTGTGTCTACTTCTTCTATCATTTCTGAATTGTGCCTTGTTTGACCAGGGTCCTTGGGGGCATGACTTGTACCATAATTAGAGCCTTTCATAAACACCAGGCTCAAACAAACTTTTTAATATCTTCACTGTACCTCTATCTAGGTATTTTCTGGCAATTTTATCTTGCTTAGGGTTTCTCTCCACGAGCCTGTTTTGGATCCGCTTATTTCATTGGAATTGGTCTACAGTGTTGCAGTGTTTCTATATGAGGTAGCTGCTGCTGTTAAGTGATTCCAGTTTAAGAAACGAGGCTTCTTTCCTCATGGCAGATATTGCAAGAAAAGAAAGGAACAGTGAGATTGTTTTTTCTTATCTTTAATAGTAAGTACTTAAGTTTGCTTCTCATTTTGTCAATGCGGAGCCAAAAGTTAATCGTTTAATCAAATCATATGCCCACATATTTGAATGAGATGGTTGCTTCAATGGGAACATCATGAAGATATTTATTATCTTGTGTGAAGGGGGTTTAGAGAGTTTTTGCTATTTTCCAAAAGCATGACTTTAGTTTTGGATGCTTTTAAATTGAAATTGTTGCAATTAATCCGGTTTATGAGTGAGTGAAATTTTGTTATGATTCATCGTGTTATGATATGTGATGCCTCCTTCAATAAACTAACACCTAATATATTAAGACTTACTTTTAGAGGAGTTGATTTAAAGTAAGCTACAGGTGTTTAACTGTAGTATAATTTTTGTTGTCTGATGTTACAGTATGTAGCTGCCACCCAGAAAGGAACAAAAAGGTTTTAGAATAGCAATCCTTAAAACTGGCGGGTTCAGAAATAAATAAAAGTGTTTTTGAAAGCTCTTACCTGCAATGAAACTAACACATAACACATTGTGGGACTAACAGAGACATGGTTAAAATTGGTCATAATATCCCACACTACTGAACAGACTTAATGCGTTTATGAAAGTTAACGACTTGCTGACAGAACCAGTGAAGTGATGGAGCTGTTGGCTAATTGGATTACCTCCCAGTATCATGAAGTATGAGTCCAGAAAGTTGATTTATGAATGTCTCACTGCCGGGCATTTAATGTTATATTTTTCCCTAAAATCAACCATCCTCCTGGTTGTCTGGTAAAATGTATTATTTTTACTAAGAACATGCTGGTCTGCAGCTACAACTGTTATTGGTGTCTTTAGTCTACAGTGGGAAAATGTCAAATGTGAGATAATAGAGCCTACACTGTAGAAATATGGCTTAATTTAAATTGCTGTTGATTCTATCACACTGAGTACCATGACCATCAATTAGTCACTGCTTAAATGGATGAGAACCAGCATACAAAACTAGCTATCTATGCCAGTTTACCCACACTTGAAGACCTAAACTCCTTTGGACTTCATCCAATGAAAGATGAAATCTACCTTGATAAAAATTTCCAGATTTGTTGACATCAAAATATCACTACACTCTTACTCAACAAAAGAAAGCATATTTTCTGCAGAGTGCCTATGGTCTACAAATTGTCTCCTTAATAGGACATTTGCTGTAGAAGTACATAAAACAATGTCTTCTGCAATCACCTACAGTGAAGAGACCTCAAAGAACAGACTTTTGTTGGACCATTCCTGTTCTCTTTATTTGTAAGCAGCTGACACCTATTGCAGAAGACCTGCCTGCTGTGCTATATTGTGTGTGGATAGTCTTGTTACACTGAAAAGCAACATAAAGCTTACATACATATGATTCTAGTTACAGTAAGACTTTAATCATATAGTGCATTGATTCAGTAAAATGAGTTTCATACAAAGTTATTCCACAAGAAAACTGTATCTAAGCTAAAAAGAAATCCAAACACTCTCATGCTTAACAGTCACTAAAAACTTAGACAATAATTTGGAATGGGTGCTATACTTCATCTTCATAATCATACAGCTTGACTCAATATTCCATTTCTCTTCGGCGGGTAATAATCTGGAACAGGGTTTATACTTCATTTACACAGGCATACGGCTACATCCAGCATTCCATAAGTCTTTTGGTAAAAGTAATTTCTACCAACTCTGGAAGCATTACTACAAATTAACAAGCACCTTGTACAACAAAGAAGTTGCATTTCAAAACATGTTATAAGTCCTCAAATACAATATTGCCTTCTACATTTTGGACATGGAGTAGCAGAAAAGAAAAAAAACAATCCCTAAATGAAGCCTAGCCATTCACCACATTTACATTAAAACAAATAAAAAAAACTTGTAAACACCATGCATATCATTATAAAATGCAAAATATTATACACTTCATTATTAATATATTGTTATTAAAATAAACTTTTTAATCTCCATTGTTTTTTCCATTCCTTAACTGCTTACAAATGTAATAAGCATCTGGACTAAGACATCTTAGTTGTTACTATTTACATATATTTGACAAGACTCTTATAAGTGTACATTCAGAATGCAACTGATTCCCCCATTTACAATAGTTCTTTTTAAATAACTTGCATTTATATGTAAAAATTAATCCTAGTATTTATTTTCTTAGAGTTAAAAAATCTTTCATAATTTTTGCTACGTTTTTGCTATGCGCGGTGGTACGGCGGTAGCGTTGTTACCTCACAGCAAGAGGTTCTCCCATTCGATTCTCAGCTTGGCTTGGGAGTGCCTTCTGTGTGGAGTCTGCATGTCCTCCCCGCGGTTGGGTAGCGTTTGAAAGACATGCGTGCGTAAATGGGCGTGCCTTTGTTGAAGGTTGGGCATCGAGCTGGCACCTCGGCATTTCGTAAAAATCTACTGCCAATCATTAGCAGACCGGAGTTCCGCTGTGGCGACCCCTTACCAGGAAAAAGCCAAAAGACAAACAACAACAACAGTGTCAAGAGTTTTTGCTCCAGCCATGGACAAGTGTTAAGCTACACAAAGGTGTGACTTCTGCATAAAGCTTCCATGCTTTTTGTAAAAATGAAGTTGCTTAATTATGTCACACTACAAGAATATGTAGATATACAAACTTATGTCACTTGTTTTACAACACTTCCAAAGCAGTTCTTTTAGGTAGCTGCACAATGCTCTATTGATGCACCAATTCAGTTGTTTCCCACAAATTCCCAGCTAATACAAGCTTCATAGCTTAAACTCTAGATCCTAAAAGAAACCCTTTTCACTAAACAGTCACAGCAAGGACTCTTGCAATATGCAAACCCTTTTTTCCCATCGGTACTTACATATTATCGCAACCAGATTTCGGAACTAAAAGAATTTGTCATTTTACTGCAAAATTATGTGTAATAAAGGGCAAATCCTAGGCACAAATTTTAAATATTGCTGTTACAAACATAGAAAGTTGTTGGAATGATAGGATTTATGTTTTCATGCAGTTTCTGAAGGATACGATGTCTGAAGTTGAAATGTATGTCATTATTTAGTTCTTCCAGTCTTCAGTTCTTGCCACAAAAATATCAAATTTTAGGCGGAGCACAGCCAAAATATGTTACAGAAATCTGGTCAGTTGAGAAGTATAGTATGCACTATCAGCATCCACATTCACGTTGATGGGTTATCGAGAGTTAAGTACACTGTAAATGAAGAAGCCAAAACCTCCTGTGTGTGTCGTGGTAAGGGCTGACCTTAAAGTCCCATGTATACATACGTTTTTGCAGTGTAGTAAACATTGTGTACAACTGTCCACATGCTCATAAAAAATTGTCCAGATAACTCAATACTTGTCTTGCCTATGCATAATGTATGTGCACAGTTTTTCACGTATCTCTTAAATATCTGGTTTGTCTGCCATGCACCTATGTAAGCCATCTGGGTACTACTGGCATTTGTATATCAGGCTTTACTTGACTTACTGTTATGATCCGTATATGTACCTCTCAATCATACAGAAATCTTGGGATTTTCCCTGGTTTTGGCCTGTACCTCCCAAACTTTTTCATTTTTTTCCATGAAAACACTGATAATTACAGTGAAACGTTGATGCCAGTCAATTGAAATGATAGCTAAAAAGTGTTGGCTTACATTTATTAGCAGCTATTTTGATGAATTACTATAACTCAGAAATGCATTATTATTGTCATAACTGTTGACATCTTAATGCAGGGAATATATCCAGGGGTAACATAACGGAGCGATGTTTTATAAGTTGCTGTTATACAGACTCAGTAGAATAACAGCATTTGTGTTAGCATGCATTTTGTGAAGGATTTGAAGTACTGAAGAGTTTACACTCCCTAGGTTAGCAGACATCACATTTGCTGCCATGAAAAAAGGAACGTTTAGCGGGCAGACTTGCACTACGCAACATTCTGCCAGTTAAGTGCATAAATAAACAACCACAGTATGTTTTTATATTTTAGTGATAAAACTACCAAAAACAACCTGAACTGTTAAAGAAGACTCAGTATTTAACATTTTAAAAACATTAACAAACACATTTCCTGATCGTCAACCAGCCGGTATTGCTGTGAAAAATCTGGTTGCGATAATACGTAAGTACCTTCCTATCTGATAATTTTTAAGATTGGAAGTGCTGTTGATCTCCATTTACCTCTGTAACTAATAGGAATGCTGTACCATAATATATTTGTCCTTTCATTTTTCCTATTTATCATTCTAGAATCCTACAATATTGGAAGGGCCATTGACAAAATCATACAGAAATAAGTTCTTAATTAAAGATGATCATATTTGTACATCTTCAGTTATTGTTTTAATATTATTTATACCTGTCTGGATAATCACACATACAACGTGTTTCTTATGTGTTTAGTGAACTTTTCTAAAATCACTTTCCCAAAATGTAGCTATTTATTTTATTTAATCACTTATTCCATTTATTGACCAAGATATTTTGACTTACCCATAAGTCCATTATTAGCAGGGCTCAATAGAAAAGTTCTAAATACGCAAAAAGTTGTAAAAACTGAAGTACAACAGATGTGAGATACATTGGAAATTATATACAAAATATATAGAAAAGATTATTATAGTTACAAAATCCATGTACAATATATAAATTAACTAATCTAGGAGAATAATGACCTAAATGGAGAGGTCCATTTTGTAAATGAAAAAAGAGCATGAGAGAGGAAAACAAATTTAATATGACGATGAGTGGGTAGCAGAGAAAAGGCAAAATGTAAAGATATTGCCAGCATTGTAGGGAAATTTGTAAAGAATTTGCTAGTTATATAGGTGATCAAGTACAGGGATAACTCCAGTTGGAGTATAGATTTAACTTTAATTTGTGCATGAATCTATTATGATTAGGTTACCCAGTAAGGGAGCCTCTATCCATCTAAAGGTGGCTAAAACCTACCAAACAATACAACCAGTTGTACAAGGAGTTAGCTCCATTCCCTACCTTTAATCAATAAACAAAAAGGGTAGTGTGTAGTGCAAACTGGTGTACTTTCAGCAAATAGAAAAAGCAACAAACAGAGATTTGAAAACATAGCACAGTCTACAGTCTACTTACAGGCAGGCTGTGTGAATCTTGTGATCGGACTTGGCCAATCTAGTCCAAAATCCCCTCCCCTTCTAGCTATGTACTGAAGTTACTTATCCCCACTCGGTACCCGCCATTTTTAAACACTCCAGTGCTCCCGGACCCAGATGGCTGCCCTGTAGCGTGGTATGTAAAGTGTCTAGCCTAGTATCATATTTTTAACTTAAATATCATCTTTTATCTTAAATACTGACTAAATTACAAGATTCAGTCAGCGTTGTTGATAAACTGCATTGGTAGTGCTGCTAAATGTATCTGTAGCTGTTTGCATCTCTATAGAAGCCTGCTCGTGTTGCTGAAAGACCAAACAGCGTGTAATGTGTATTTAGTGACTATAAAATACACTTGCATGTTGAGAACGCAGGAGCATGGCTGTGGAGTTTTTAACCAGATTGTTTAATGAAATCTTGGAAAGTTAGAGGATACCTGAGGAGTGGAGAAAAAGTGTTTGGTACCTATTTTTAAGAATAAGGGTGATGTGCAGAGCTGTAGTAACTACAGAGGGATAAAACTGATAAGCTAAACTAAATACCCTCTCACTCGACAATGCTGTTGAGCACTTCAACTCTATCTTCCTAGATACTCTTAACTCACTATCCCCACTAAGAAATAAACGAATCAAAACTAATTCTGCACCATGGCTGACCAAAGAAACGAAACAAATTATGCGTCACAGAGACATATCCTGGAAGCTCTATCAAAAAAATAAACTGTCTTCTACCTTACTCCTATATACCCAGCTCCGCAATCAAGTAAAAAAACTTATTACCAAGGACAAAAAAAACTACTATAATAAACTTCAGTCCAATAACAATAAAAACCCCAAACAGTTCTGGAAATCAGTCAACTCCCTACTTCATCCAGGATCTCAAAACAACCCTTGCCCTGACCCTAATCTAACTGACAGTGAACTGAGCTCCCAGTTCAACACCTTCATTACTGAATCCATAGCTAAGCTAACCAAAACATTCCCTAATAATAACCCACCTAACTCCCTCTTCACATCACCCAGCAACCCAAACAACAATCCCATCATTTTCCAACTCAAACCTGTTTCCACAACTACTATAAAAAAGCTTCTATCCAAGCTAAAGCCATGTTCTAATGCCTCTGACAACATTCCCTCTTGCTTCCTCAAACATGCAGCTCAAGGAATCGCTCTCCCAATTAGTATTCTGATTAATAGATCCATAACTGAGTCATATGTTCCAAAACTCTGGCGATCAGCCTACATTCTACCTCTTCACAAAGGAGGCAAAAACACCATTATTTCTAACTTCCGCCCTATCGCCCTACTCTCTCCAATATCTAAAATTCTAGAAAAATGTGTCCACCATCAACTTTTACCTTATCTAATTCAGAATCACCTCCTAACACCCACCCAGCATGGCTTCCGTCCTGGCCACAGTACCATAACTGCCCTACTTTCCTTCCTAGAAACTGTCAATCAAGCACAAGACTCTGGACTCATTGTATCCGCAGTTCTGCTAGATCTTTCAAAAGCCTTTGACACCATCTCCCACACACACCTTCTTCATCATCTGGCTAATCTCAATCTCTCCCCAAATACTCTATCCTGGTTCTCCAGTTATCTATCTGATAGATCTCAAGCAGTCAAATGGAAGAACTCTTTCTCTTCCTTCCTGCCTACACCTACTGGTGTTCCTCAGGGTCTATCCTTGGACCCATGCTTTTCAACATCTTTATAAATAACCTTCACACCTTCATCCCTGACACCACAGTCATCCAATATGCTGATGACTCTACCTTGATCTGTTCTGCCCCAAACTTTCCTGAACTACTGACCAAAACCCAATTAGCCTTTACCACTACAGAGAACTGGATGCATCAAAATCACCTTTCTCTCAACTCCAATAAATCCAAAATACTAATTTTTCTCCCCTCCAAGATTTCCTCTTTGGACAAAAACACTTTCAATGTCCTAATTCAAACTAACACTGCCATTGAAGTGGTTCTCTCTGCAAAACTCCTTGGCATTACCATAGATGAATACCTCAAATTTGATCTTCACATTCAACAAAACATAAAGAAAACCCACCAAAATCTAGGTATGCTATATAGGAACAATCATTTTCTTTCCAACTCCACTAGGCATACCTTGGCAATCACCTACCTCCACGTTCCCTTCTATATGGAGCCCCCCTTCTAACCAATTTATCTGTCACCAACACCTCTAAGCTCAAAGCTTGCTATAATAAGATCTCTAAATTTGCAACTAAATCCAAAACATCAACTCACCACTGCCTCAGCCTACACTCTTTGAACTGGTTAGAACTCCCTAACCACCTAGACTATCTACAACTAACCACCGCTCACAAACTAATATTCTCCCCAGACAAATGCCCAGCATTAAAGGACATCCTTCCTCCATACATCCCTAACAGATCATTGAGATCTGAGCACCAAAACCTAATCTCCATTCCCAAACCCAAGCGATCCACTGGCCAGCTTTTACTATCCTTCTCTCTAGGTAGAAAATGGAACTCACTGCCTCCTTCTCTTAGGACTATGCCCAACACCGATTCCTTCAAGAGCCAACTTTTTCTTCACCTATCTTCCAAATGGAAATGCTCCTGCTTTCACCCCACATAAATTCTAGGGACTCCCCACTAAGCTCCCCTTACCCCCTTTCCACTATACTCTCATTCTTATTCTTATTAATCAAAGGATCTAGAACCAGCAGACTCTGACTCCTAACATGTATATATTGTTTCAAAAAAAAAAAAACTCTGCAGTCAAGTTGTTAAATTGTCTCAATTTGTTTAACTGTCTCACAATGTATATTATGTCTCGAATGTATGAATCCAACTCTTGTATTTCCACTTTGTAACCTTTATTTGTATTTTACAAACCTACATTGTATGGTATTTCACTTTGCAACCTTCATTCTTCATTTTGTATCCTATATTGTATTAAATTGTTCATGGAGCTTTTCTCCCCGGGCCTCCACTGAAAATGGGCACTTCATGGCCCAGTGGACTTCCCCGGTAATCAAACTGATAATAAATAATAAAAAAATAAATAAGCCACAGCTTGAAGTTAAGGGAAAGAGTAGTGGAAGCTAGATTAAGAAGGAAGTTGATGATTAGTGATCAGCAGTATGGGTTCATGCCTGGAAAGAGCACTACAGATGCGATGTTTGCTCTGAGAGTGTTGATGGAGAAATATAGAGAAGGTCAGAAGAAGTTGCACTGTGTCTTTGTGGACTTTGAGAAAGCATATAATAGGGTGCCTAGAGAGGAGTTGTGGTATTGTATGAGGAAGTCAGGAGTGGCAGAGAAGTATGTAAGAGTGGTACAGGATATGTAGGAGGGTAGTATGACAGTGGTGAAGTTTTCTGTGGTAGCGACAGATGCATTTAAGGTGGAGGCGGGATTACATCAAGGATCAGCTCTGAGCCCTTTCTTATTTGCAATGGTGGTGGACAGGTTGACAGATGAGATCAGACAGGAGGCCCCATGGACACTGATGTTTGCAGATGACATTGTGATCTGTAGTGAGAGTAGGGACCAGGTTGAGAAGACTCTGGAGAGGTGGAGATATGCTCTAGAGAGGAGAGGAATGAAGGTCAGCAGGACTAAGACAGAATATTTGAGTATGAATGCGAGGGAGGATAGAGGAATGGTGAGGATGCAGGGTGTAGACTTGGCGATGGTGGATGAGTTTAAGTACTTGGGATCAACAGTTCAGAGTAATTGTGAGTGTGTAAGAGAGGTGAAGAAGAGAGTACAAGCAGGGTGGAATGGGTGGAGAAGAGTGTCAACAGTGATTTGTGACAAACGGGTACCAGTAAGAGTGAAAGGGAAGGTCTACAAGAGGGTTGTGAGACCAGCTATGTTGTATGGGTTGGAGATGGTGGCATTGACAAAAAGGCAGGAGTAAGAGCTGGAAGTGGCAGAGTTAAAGATGTTAAGATTTGCACTGGGTGTGACAAGGATGGACAGGATTAGGAATCAGCATATTAGAGGGTCAGCTCAGGTTGGACGGTTTGGAGACAAAGTCAGAGAGGAGACATTGCGTTGATTTGGACATGTGCTGAGGAGGGATGCTGTGTATATTGGGAAAAGGATGCTAAGGATGGAGCTGCCAGGTGGTTGGTGTGACAGAGCAATATGTAGAGGACAGGAAGAAATGGAAACAGATGATCCGCTGTGGCGACCCCTAATGGGAACACCCAAAAGAGAAGAAGAGGGGACATGTTGAGAATGCATTGTTGGGCTAGTCGCTAATCTGATCAATTGCTGAATTAATGGGAGCTTAAAAATGTTATTTTGCTGAACTGGCTGATTGCTGACCTATTGGGAGCTTAAAAATGTTATTCTGCTGAACCATGCTAACACTGTGAATTAATTAATACATTAGTTGCTGAGTTGATAGAGTCATTCATAGGCTGATTCTTGCACACACTACCTATATACACATAGCCTAGCCTAAAAACACAGTGATTTGTATGAAAAGGCTGTTGCTAACACAATCACAATGGTTTGCTTCTAAATTACCGGCTGTCGCAAATACTACTTTAATGATTAGCTGCTATTAGACATAAGGGAAAATAACATCCTAACAAATGTTTTGCTAGATTTTGAAGACTATTGTGCAACCTTTAGTGACTGTTGATGGTGAAACTCAAGTTTCTTAAATTAGAATGCTAACCTTATATCCTTTGTTAGGTACTATCCCCTCTACATACCACTCCTGTCCTACTAAATCGGCGTCGCTAGGAGGACACCATCTACCTGAAGAACTAACCAAGAAATAAAATGACTAGCCATCCATAGGGGAAAAGCAAACAAGGTTAATATCTATATAAGCTGCTGTAAACCAAATGTACAACTAATTAAGCAAGCTCTGGGTCCATAGCACTGCAAGGTGTCCCCCAGTTGCCAAGTGAGGGAGTCTCTAGCCATCTAAAGGTGGCTAAAACCTACCAAACAATATAACCAGTTGTACAAGGAGTTAGCTCCATTCCCTACCTTTAATCAATAAACAAAAGGGTAGCATCTAGTGCAAACTGGTGTACTTTCAGCAAATAGAAAAAGCAGCAAACAGAGATTTAAAAACATAGCACAGTCTACAGTCTACTTACAGGCAGGCTGTGTGAATTTTGTGATTGGACTTGCCCCACTCCACTCACCCTCATGGCAAGATGTCCCCCAGTTACCCAGTAAGGGAGCCTCTATCCATCTAAAGGTGGCTAAAACCTTCCAAACAATATAACCAGTTGTACAAGGAGTTAGCTCCATTCCCTATCTTCAATCAGTAAACAAAAAGGGTAGTATCTAGTGCAAACTGGTGTACTTTCAGCAAATAGAAAAAAGCAACAAATAGAGATTTAAAAACATAGCACAGTTTACAGTCTACTTACAGGCAGGCTGTGTGAATCTTGTGATCGGACTAGCCCCGCTCTGCTCGCCCTTGCTCTGCTTGGGCTCGAACTACTCACCACCCTGCCGCATATCCCACCTGCCCCCACTATTGCTAGATTTATACTAACTTAGCCACTCCCCCCTACTTTTCTTCCAATCAGCATCTCTCACCCCACCCCTCCCTCCCTCCCAATCAGCATCTCCCATCACCATAGGATTACCTCCGTCTCCTTCCTCATACTCAATATCTCTCACCACCAAAGGGTTCCCCCACTCTGCCACCCTTTTTTCCTTTCCTTTGTATCATATCCAGGTAACATCAAGCCCTAAAAATGTCTAGAACTCTTTGTACACCAGCATCTAAGCATAGACTGGCAATCTCTCTGCTGTCTATACGACCTATCCTTTATCTCCTCACTGCCTACGAAGGCCAATACTATCTTGGATTCCACTACCCAAATCATCACAGTATTACCCCTAACTTCTCTAATAACACATCTTATTTAAATATCTCCCACACATCTAATCTTTCATCCCCTTTAAATCACCCTAAACACCAACCCCAAAGTTAAACACTATCTAAAGCTTATACATACATTTCTAAAACACATAATCAGACTTCACTACAACCTCATAGTAGACGGGGACATACATCTCAACCCTGGCCCTTCTTCTCTTAGTGCCACTAACTCCTACAACATTACTCCCACCATTACCCTACCACTTAATAGAACTATTAACGCTCTTCTCACCTTTCACCTAAACATTAGAAGCATAAACAACAAAATACACAACCTACATGCCCTATTAGCAGTCCATTCCCCAGATATAATGTGTCTCACAGAAACCTGGCTAAAATTTACTACTGCTGATGATGAGATACTACCACCAGGGTATAATATTCACAGATTAGACTGCACTACTAAAAAGGGAGGGGGAATAGCAGTTCTCTACAAAAACACACTAAGTGTTAATAGGGATTTCATACAGCCACCCCATTTAATAATGCTGAAATCCTTATAGCTACACTTCAAATTAACCACAATAAATGCATAAATATTGTCTGTATCTATATTCCCCCAAGGAATAATATAAGCACCCTAGAAGATATCCTCCAATGGTTATCCACTAACCACCCCCAAGAAACCATTATGCTTGGTGACTTCAACATCGACTGGTCCACCTGCTCAGCTGAATCCCCTGTCACCTATATAAATCTCTTCAGGTTCAGTCAAATAATAACCACTCCTACTAGGATCAGCAAACCCAACAACAGAAAAAGTATTCTTGATTGGATTCTTATCAATAGTCATCACCACTTGTATAAATCTTGAACCCTCCCCGATGACCTAAGTGATCACTCTCTAACTTACATTATTAAGGAAAAGGGAGAGAACTCCCATCAGCCCACCTATAAAACAGTCAGAAACACCAAAACTTTAATCCTGTAAATTTCCAAAATTAACTTAACTCAGTCAACTGGTCAATCCTAAAACATATACCACTGGAAGAGGCAGTGGCATATTTTAATACTAAATTCCTAAACATCCTAGACTCCCATGCCCCGTCACGTAATATTAAGACTAAAACAAATACAGCACCATGGCTCACTAAGGAAACCAAACTAAAAATCAAACTTAGAAATAAGGCTTAGGCCATCTGGTGAGCAACTAAAGCCCCCCTCAACCAACTAAAATACCGTGAACTTAGGAATGACACAAAAAAATTAATTCAGCAAGACAAAAAAAGCTACTACCAAAACCTGTAGCAAAAACACCAAAACAATCCCAAAAAGTTCTGGGAAGGTATAAACCAACTTCTTCATCCGGGACAATCTACCACTCCAACCCCAACAAATTACACCCAAAAACCACCTGAGAACATCGGTAGTGCCTTTAATAATTTCTTCACTGAAACAATCCAATCTCTCACCAACCAACTCAATCCCATACACTCTAACTCCACCACTAATACACCCTTGACTAGCTCCACAACTAACACACCCACTACTCATCCCCCCTTCAACTTCCAACCTGTCTCTACCACTCTAATCTGATCACTAATCAAAAAATTGAAGCCCACCACCCTATGTGTGGACCTTCTCCCAGCAGATTTCTTAAACATAGCTGCTGATGCCATAGCATGTCCCATATCTATCCTGATCAACAGGTCAATAAATGTTGGTTCTATCCCCTCCATCTGGAAAATATCCCATGTTATCCCACTCCACAAAGGTGGAAGTTCTACAGAATTATCCAACTATAGACCCATTGCCATTCTTTCACCACTAGTCCAAATAATGGAAAAGTGTGTCCACAAACATATTATGGACCTTCTCATTCAGAACCAAATACTGGCTGCCTCTCAGCATGGCTTTAGGCCACATCATAGCACCACCTCAGCTCTCCTTTCCTTCACTAATGCCATAAATCTAAACAGAAATAATAACTTGCTGTCATCAGCCCTCTTCTTAGACCTCTCAAAGGCCTTTGATATGGTCAATCACCAATTACTCATCCACTCTCTGAAATCTATTTCCCTTCACAACCATACTATACAGTGGTTCCAATCCTATCTGAATGGTAGACAACAAGCAGTACTATGGCAGGGCAAACTATCCACTCTGTTACCTCTCCTCTCACTCTTGGAGTTCCTCAGGGCTCTATTTTAGGTCCTCTACTCTTTTCTATCTTTATCAATAACCTGCACACTGCCATCCCAGATGCAACCTGCATCCAGTATGCAGACAACTCCAGTCTGATCTGCTCAGCCTCCTCCCCAACAGCCCTGCAAACCTTTACCCAGAATACATTCAACACGGTTGAAAAGTGGCTCTCTAATCATTGTCTTCTGTTGAATCCCAATAAGACCAAACTGTTACTCTTTACCCCCACTTGTAGGTTCACCCCCAATTTCCTTTACTATAACATCAAACAATGGTACCTCTATTTCACCAGATATCCAAACTAAGCTCTTAGGGGTAATAGTAGATAATAATCTCAAATTTGACCTGCACATCAACAAGACTTGGCTCACTATATAGAAATAAACCTTTTCTAACCCCAGTAGCTAGAATTGCAATCGCTCACACTTATCTTCTCTCCACCCTTCTATATGCTTCCCCTATACTCTGTAACCTAAACAAATCAGAGCTTACTAAACTCTCACTGTTGCCACCATATTACCACATTCACCACTGGATCAACATATAGGACACATCACTGCCATAACCTCAATCTGCTAAAGTGGCTAGAACTGCCAAGCTTAATTCAGTTCAATCAGCTAATAGTAGCACATAATATTCTCAACCAACCTGAAAACACCCCCACACTTAAAACTATCATAAAACCATACAGTAACTCAAGACCATTACGCTCATCCAACAACCTGTTAGTCCAAACACTGAAAGCTAATAACTCAGCTGGTGACTCTCGGTTTGCCAACTCCATTGGGAAAGCTTGGAACTTACTTCCAGCGGACATTACCCTGGAACCCTCTCTAAGCCTCTTTAAAAAAGGCCTCAAACAGTATTATAAAAGGCACTGGCTCTGTTCATGTACCAATCCCGATTAATCCCCGTAACAACTCCCTAACTTAACAGTAATGTACTAGCTTCTTGCTCACAAATGCATGCAATGGCAATCTAGTTCTGTACATTTCTTTGTAAAAATTGTTGTTGTAATCCACCTGTTTAATATTTTTATATTCTACTACAAACTGTTAAAATTGTGGATCCCGTCTAGAGGGACACACCATACTTAATAGTAATAATTTGCTTGTTATATATGTGTTGCTTGGGATGTATGTTTTTTATCTGCACAATTGGAGCTTTTCTCCTCTGTTAAAATTGCACATTCCTCTTGAATGCCAATCCTTTCTGACTTTGTAAAACCCTTAGCATGTATGTATGTTTTTGTCTGTATATTTGGAGCTTTTCTCCCCTGGCCTCTGCTGAAAATGGACATGGATCCAGTCAGACTATCCCAGTCAACAAATATAAAATAAAATAAATAAATAAAATAAAATCTGGAGATAATGAATGCATAATTTGTTGACATCAGCAGTGAATAATGAAATACCATCATGGTTATTTGATTTGACTATCTGTATTAGGTTTGAAGATTGTGATGTTATGCTCCTGGGTGGAATTAATTTATTTATTAATAGTAATTTTGGGTATTGATGTCTGTAGTATATGTCATATATAGTTTTTAATTGACTAAGACTTCTTAATTTTCAACTCTACAGTGATGTTTTGACTTAGGGACATTGACAGAAAATATGGCACTTCAAGTTTAAGTAATTGTGTTTTAGAGATCCTGGTAAGGATTACAGCTTTTTATGCAAAGCTTGGAACTCAGTCCCAACATACACCGGACAACATTTTGCTCACATGTATTTAAAAATCAGTTAAAACAATGTCTTAAAGATTCCTGGTTTGGCACTTGCTCCATGCTCCCAGCATAAACCCTTATCCACAAAGATTCATATCTTCCAGACAACTACTGTTTTCCCATCTTACCCCATAACTACTGTTGAACTAATTTATTCTATATTATAAAATCATCCTATTCTTTATGAGTCACTCCTTTCTCGTTCTGCCTTTTTGACTTTTTTCCTGCTACAACTCCCTACTCCTTTTATTTATCTCTTCCTCTCGTTTCCCTTCTGTTTAATATTTTCCTTTGTTTGACTATTCAATGTATATTTATTATTAAGTAGAATTAACTTTACTTCTTTACTTGTATTATGTTCTGTTGCAATTGTAAACTGTATCATAATTATCATTTATCTTCATTTCTGAAATCTGTTATCTCTGTTGTTTATTGTTTGTAATATGTATCAGTTGTACTAGTTGTGTTAAATTATTATTGTTCTTTGAAGCTTTCCTCCCTGGCTTCCTCTGAAAATTAATCTTTTTATCCCTATTCAGACTTTCCCAGTAAACAAATATAATAAATTAAATAAATAATTAAATAAATAAATACTGCTGATGCAAATAACAGGTTAGGACGTTATGACATTTGTGCAGCACTTAACTCTGCTCTATTAGATAGGTAGAGTTTGAATTTGTAGAGCATCACTAGCTTTTTGTTTTGTGATGACATATGCTCTGTATTTTCATGGGTGGCACAGTGGCACAGCAGATAGTGTTGTCACCTCACAGCGAAAGGTTTGCCAGACTTATACTTGACTGGGGTGCCTTCTGTGTGGAGTCTGCAAGTCCTCACTGTGTTCATGTGGGTTCACTATGGGTGCTTCGCTTTTCTCCCACATATGCAGTAGGTGGATTGGACACTCTAAATTGGCCATAGCTGTGAGAGTGCATGTGAGTGAGTAGTATGAAAGAACAACCATGGCAGAACTAGCCACCTGATGGTATGAACCTTGGGTCTAGATGATTGCCACTGTTGAAGTGACACCCTGACCTCATGTGCAAAAAAATGGGAAAAGGGGGTTGTGGATGGATGAAAAGATTCTCTGTGTTTACCAAAGTACAATTTATGGTTAATGATTTAAGGAGTTTTGCATTACTGACCTGTTCAATTTGCATACTTTGTTGTGGTAATAAATATTTTACCAGATACACAGAGTAATAGCTTTGTTTATCAGGATTTAGGAGGAGCTGAAATTCAGATTGCCAGTTTTCAACATGGTGAAGGGTTTCTTACATCATGTACTGTAATTTTTTGAGAGAGTTGATGGAACAGATTGGGTGGGTTCATCTGCATGCAATATTATGTTAGCATTAGGGATGGCTGTGGACTTCTCATTTATGAGGATGCTAAATAGGATGGGGGCCTTGCTGTTGACAAATTTACATTATAAAATCATTCTATTCTTTATTAGCCTCTCCTCTATCTTTCTGCTGTGTTACTGTCTTTTTGTTGCTTCTGCTTCAACTATATGCACCTTTTCTCCCTTTATCTCTTCCTCTCCTTTCTCTTCTGTTCTCCTTAATCCTTTCCTTCTTATGACTATTCAATTTATATTTATTATTCAGTTAAACTAACTTTAAGTATTCTTCTGTCAGGAGCACCTATGGTGACAGATTGGAAATTTGAGTATATTTATAATCATTTGTTGCTTGGGACCAGTTGGTAAGATAATTATTAAATCATTTTAGGGTAGTGTTGTAATCTATGTTGGATTGTCTAAAAAACAGAAGGGAACTGGATATGTTTTGGAAAGGTCAATAAAGATAGATGCAATAGGAATTCCATTATTTTTATAATGATAACTAGTATTCATGAATGATAATAGATTGGTTTCAGTACTGCAAACTAGGTATGTTAGGTAGGTGATAACAAATTGTTGGTCATATGATGATGTATAACTTGCTTTTGTATCCATACCCATAGGATTTTTGAGAAGGGTGGAAAACTTGGCAATCTATAGTTAGATATGTTGATTTGGGAGCTTTTTTTGTGAAGTATTATTAGTTATAACTGTTTCCAGATCTTAGGTTCATTTTGTTTTGTCATAAATCTATAAATATAGTGAATGGATGTATTATAGCATCAGCATAAGTTTGGAGATATTCTAAGAGGTGATGATCTGAAACCATTGATGTGGACTTGGTTCATACTAACTTGTTGGAGGTTAAAATGCCCAACAGGAAGATTTCTGTGAGTAGTAGATGAAGTTGTCTTAGGTTGTGGTATATTTAAACCAGTTATATCTATGAAGTCTTTGTTTAAAATGCAGACAATATTGTTTTACCCTGTTTCATGGTTGAATGGGGTTTTTGGATATTTTCATCTGGGTTTTAGAAATTTTATTGACAGCGTCCCAATATAAATTACTTTTCTGGTTGTTTAATAGTTAATGGAAGTAGAATTTGTTGTGGTAATGAATAACAACTTTGCATTACTTTGTTAAGTGTCAAATATACATGTATGGGTTGTGATGTTTGGTGTGTTTTCCATTGTTTCCATGTATTGTTTGTATCCAATATAAGTGGCCGTGATGTCATTCAAGTGGCAAAAATGTATATTACCTTCTATCATTGTGCAGGTACCTTTGAGTTTAGAACATTTAGGAAGGTTTGATTGAAGTATTGTATTGCCTTCTATAATAGAAGGATGTTAATAGGGAGGTGTATTTAGTGTTTCATTAAACAGAAGCTTATTAAATTTTGTCTCAGAATTTATCCAGTTGAAGGTTATGTTATGCTATAAGTGGTCTTTTGTTGTCTCTCTCCAGATTTTGAAAGTTAGATGATGGTCATTGAGTGAATACGTAAGATGCTTGAAAGATAGAATATTGGTGGTTTGATTATTTTAAAATTTTTTGTAAGTATTTGTATCAATTCTAGTTGGACCTTTCAGTAATTGACTAAAACCAAATCAGCCAAATCAGCTACATTCTAAGGTAATCAGTTGTGATTTCTTAGGGTTGGCCAACTGATATTAGCATCTCCAGGTTGTTCTATGAGATCTGTGCAAGTATGTCTTTGAAGGGGGACCTGTTTTTGGTGGAATATTGAGGTGAAATTTAAATAATAGCTATGTATAGAGATGAAGCTTGCTTGATCACATTTGCTATATATATATATATATATATATATATATATATATATATGTGTGTGTGTGTGTGTATATATATATATATATATATATATATGTGTGTGTGTGTGTGTGTGTGTGTGTGGGTGTTTACCATTAAAATGTCGAACGGCAAAATATTTTCCGTTCAACACACCGAAAAAAAAACGAAAGTCAAAATGCACAACACAGCTCAATGTCGAATCAGCTGAATGAACTCAGCAGATTTCACACTTAGCCAAAGAGACTACTTGATGTCCATATAGGAGCTCAGGTAAAGGAAACTCCTATACCTAACATCACATTTTTGCAGGGGGGCAAGCCCGCCTGCAAACCCTGCACCCTTTACTAACTATACATTCCAAAAGATGAGATTGCACTACATTGAGGAAAGGAAAGAATTTCCCATACCACACTGTACCATGATCTCTGTACAGTAACTTGAGTTTATATTAACAAATGCACTGTGCATTTGCTGATATAAAGTTTTAAACATGGAGATGTTCAGCAAGATGGAAATTTGAACGTCCATGTTTTGAGTTTCTGTCTGCAAAGATTCTCCTTTCCACCTTTTAATACTAAACCTATACACACACACACACATATATATATATATATATATATATATATATATATATATATATATATATTGTGTATGTGTGTATGTATGTATATGTATATTCCTCCATCTTGGAATATCTGTCTAGTCTGATTGTCATTTGGTGGAAGTACTCTTTCATCAGATGTGAAAAGTTTCTGTAATAGCTAGAATATCAGGTTTGTGTGTTTTACTCCATTATGTTATTACAAAGATTTCTGATATATATATATATATATATATATATATATATATATATATATATATATATATATGGATCTAGGACTGTTGAACGAAAGTTCAACAGTCCGAATCCAACTTACCCAAACACACTTTAACAAAAGTGCTTTTACCGAAAAAGCACTTTTGTTAAAGCGTGTTAAAAACAAAACATTAAAAAACAATGAAAAAGCATTTATGCACTCCCCCATGTGGGGTGCTGTTCCCCCCACATCCCCCTACTTTATTATTCTCACTTCGAGATTGCACTACAGTGGGGAAAAGGGAAAAATTCCCTTAGCTGCACCGTAGTACGATCTCTGCAACAGTCACTCCCCCACAACTCCCTCTACCTCCAGGCATACTTATGCGAAAGTGCTTCTCCAGTGAAAAGCACTTTTGCATAAGTATGCACGGCCATTTCATATTTGGTGAAATGGCCGTTCATTCATTAGTCCCAGACCCATATATATATATATATATATATATATATATATATATATATATATATATATATATATATATATATATATATATATATATATATATAGAGAGAGAGAGAGAGAGAGATTTGTGGTTAGAATTTGTTTCAAGTTTTGAGTTATAATATGTGAAAACAGTGTTGGGCTAAATATCCTCTCAAAACAATAGGTGTGTGGTCATGGGTGATAAGTACTTTAGATGTTTTAGTTTTATATTGTGAAAAGTGTCCATTTGCTTTGTAGATTTGTTAATGGGAAAAAATCTGGGAAAGAAGTAATTATTTTAATATCGCTGAGATGGACTGGAGTCATGTAAGTAGTATATAAGAAGTGTTCAAGGTTGTAGTGAAAGGCATTATGGCATGGTAGTTAAGTGGTAAATAGTGGTCTGTAATTATGTTAAGAGTGTTTTGTTTGGGAAATGGGCAGCTACTGTAGCTGCTTATATTTAATATACCATTGTATGAAAATTTGGTTAATATGAGCTGTTTTGGTAGTGGGCGTAAAATAATAGTTTGGAATGGGATGGAGAAAATATCTGAGTTACCTTGTGTAGACTTGAGAAACAGTAGACTCATACTTCATCATTTTAACCTGGTGTTAATTAAGTGCCAGTTTTCTGAAAAGATGAATCCAATACCACTATTATATTTTTTATTAATACCACTTTGTGTTACTTCTACAACTTGTGTTAATTACTGAGTCCTTCTCCAGTTTCTCTCTTTCAATTGTAATACCACCAATCTTGCTTCTTTAGTTACAATATCATTTTTTAATTAGTCAGCCTTGCCTCTTCTTGTTCTTTTGGCTGCTCCCGTTAGGGGTCGCCACAGCAGGTCAACTGATTCCATTTCTTCCTGTCCTCTGCATCTTGCTCTGTCACATCAACCCACTGCATGTCCTCTCTCACCACATCCATAAACCTTATCTTAGGCCTTCCTCTTTTCCTGTTACCTGGAAGCTTCATTTTTAGCATCTTTTTCCCAATATACTCTGCATCCCTCCTTAGCACATGTCCAAACCAATGTAACTTTGCCTCTCTGGCTTTGTCTCCAAACCTTCCAACCTGGGCTGACCCTCTAATATACTTATTCCTAATCCTGTCCATCCTCATCACATCCAGTGCAAATCTTAACATCTTCAACTCTGCCACGTCAAGCTCTGACTCCTGACTTTTTGTCAATGCCACTGTCTCCAACCCATGTAACATAGCTGGTCTCATTACCCTTTTGTAGACCTTCCCTTTCACTCTTATTGGTACTCGTCTGTCAAAAATCACTCCTGACACTCTTCTCCACCCACTCCATCCTGCCTGTACTCTCTTCTTCACCTCTCTTCCACACTCACCATTACTCTGAACTGTTGATCCCAAGTACCTAAACTCATCCACCTTTGCCACCTCTACTCCTTGCATCCTCACCATTCCTCTATTTTCCCTCTCATTCACACACATATATTCTTTGTTAGTCCTGCTGACCTTCATTCCTCTTCTCTCTAGAGCACATCTCCACCTCTCCAGGGTCTCCTCCACCTGTTCCCTACTCTCACTACAGATCACAATGTCATCTGCAAACATCATAGTCCACGGGGACTCCTGTCTGAGCTTGTCTATCAACCTGTCCATCACCATTGCAAATAAGAAAGGGCTCAGAGCTGATCCTTGATGTAATCCCACCTCCACCTTAAACACATCTGACACTCCCACCGCAGACCTCACCGCTGTCACACTACCCTCATACATATCCTGTACCACTCTTACATACTTCTCTGACACTCCCCACTTCCTCATACAATACCACAACTGCTCTCTAGGCACCCTGTCATATGCTTTCTCTAAATCCAAAAAGACACAATGCAACTCCTTCTGACCTTCTCTGTACTTCTCCATCAACACTCTCAGAGCAAACATCGCATCTGTAGTGCGCTTTCTGGCATGAAACCATACTGCTGATCCCTAATCATCACCTCCCTTCTTAACGTAGCTTCCACTACTCTTTCCCATAACTTCATGCTGTGACTGATCAGTTTAATCCTTCTGTAGTTACTACAGTTCTGCACATCACCCTTATTCTTAAAAATCAGTACCAAAACACTTTTTCTCCATTCCTCAGGCATCCTCCCACTTTCCAAGATTTCATTAAACACTCTAGTTAAAAACTCCACTGCTATTTCACCTAAACACCTCCATGCTTCCACAGGTATGTCACCTGGACCAACAGCCTTTCCGGTCTTCATCCTCTTCATAGTAGCGTCTTAGGTTCAAAAGCAGATTTTAATATTCTCACATTGCATTTTTAGAGTCTTCTGCCAAATGATCTTCAAAACCTATTAACTACTTTAAGTGATAATATCTATTGTCATTTTCTTAGATTCTGTTACCACAGTTGTCCATTTTCTTCAATGTGTTTGAGTTCCATTGTCCTGAGGTATTCTTCGTTTTCCCATTCCTATGTCAAACACTTTTTGTGTATTTTGTATTTCTTCAAACAACATTTCCCAAAGACTCACAAACTCTATTTTCTCACTAAAGAAACACGCTTAATACTAAAACTTTTCCATGTTGATCAAACATTGTCCAAGTTCAAGAGGTCTGATTTTCTAGGGACATATCCAGTCCCACTTCCTGATTACCTTCATCATTAATGGTTGTTTCTGGCAGTGAATCACAAAGACATGTTGTTACACAAGCCTCATCTCCCATAACAACCATTGCTGTAGACCACACTTTTTCCTGCAATTAAGAAAGTTTTTTTCTCCATTGTAATTCACACACATAAAAGTGACATATTGTACATCTAAATAAACACCTACATATTACAAAATCAACACTTTTCACATTTTATTTTCATTATATTACCATAAACATTAAATGTCCAACTCTTTCCCATGTGCCTAAACAGAGCATATAGATTTAAATTAAAACAAACATAAATCACATCATTTACACTCACACTCTCCAAATTAAAAAAAACAAGTTTATTTACTTCAACATAATAACTCGCATGGAGGCACTATATTATTAAAATAGCTGCTGAAATCTGCATGTTTCATTGAGTGTTAAATCACTTAATGTAAGGTCATATTAGCAATGATGTAGGCTGGTGATGTGCCTTCCCTGTTCATATCATATACAGTGCAGTCATCACTCTTTGATTCCTTTTTACCATGCAAAGGATTTGGAAAGTAAAGAAGTGTCATAAGTCTTTTTAGTTATCTCCGGTAGTGTGATTGGGTGTAGTGACCATCTCTAATCTTTGTTATTTTCTCTACTCTCTCCCATTTGGGTAAGTTTCCTGCCTAATTTCTTCCTTTTGAGGAATATAGGTTTTCCTTTTTTCCTCCTCATTGCTGCACCCATACCTCTCAACCCTTTTGCACAAAGAATCTGGACAAAGCCTAAAATAATGCAGATACAAAAGGCCTAAAAATAGTAACAGATTTTAAGTATTATTCTTATAAACTTATAATATTGCTAGAATAACAAAATTTGTGCTAACATGCATTTTCCAGAGTACATGAAGTCTGAAACTCAAATGCATAACATTATTTAGTGACTTTAATCCTCAGTGATTTGCCAGAAACCCACAAATGTTATGGGGAACAGATAAAAAATATGAGGTAAAAATCTGGACATTCTGTGAAAATCTCAGCAGTTGAGAGGTATGGCTGCACCCTCATCAACCATTTTGTTTACCTGCAATCTGTCTTTTGAAGTGTTTCTGCTACAGTTCTATTCCAAATGGTAACAGGCGTTGTGAATGCCTATACTGAAGCTCTCTTTCAGATACCTGTAGGTGCTAATTTTGTGTAAAGTTCAGGAATGCCACAAGACTTCAAAAAACAGAAAGCCTTAGATGGATTTGTCTTATCTCCGAATCTTTCATCACAGCAGAATGAGTGTCCCTCTTCTTAGACTTCTGTTGCTTCTACTTCATCTCCAGCTGAACCTCAGAGATTGATCAAAAATAAATTGAAAAAGAAAAACTAGATGGGAGTTGTTCTCAGAAATTCAGAGGGTAGCCATAAGTCATGAAAATTAGTTTTTTCTGACATCATGTCTTCAATGGTGAAGAACCCTTCTTCAACAGGGCAGTGTTGCCTGTGAATGGTGGCTGTCTGTCAGGAGAATCACTCAAACTCCTTGCCATTAATGTCATCAAGTCTGCAGCCTTAGATATGTCTGAGGTTCATTCCCACCACCCATTCTTTTCCCTGGCCTGTTATTCCTTTTCCTCTGGAGTTTCTGGTGTTTCATCTGATGTACTATGATATATTACTTACTGCCCACAGGAATTTGGATGACAATCAGACTAGATTTGTGACCCATATTCTTATGTTCCTGAGGAACCAGCACTACCCAACCTTATTTCCTTCCGATGTTACCTTTTCTTCACCTCATCCAGAACTTGCAGGAGTAATTCATTGAAACTCTCACAACCACGTTCATGGAACCATCACTGGTGCTTCAGAAGTCATCAATATCAATGCTTTTATTTACGATGCTGCCACTGTTGACATCTGTTTTTCATCTGACTTGGTCATTTTGCTGTCAGGTTTCTGCTGTGCTCAGACAGTCATCAACATTTTTGATATCTGCCTTTTTCATTTTGGAATCAGTGGTACCCTTCTCAGCATTTATGGTTGAGGCCAAGTGCCTTTACCCCAGTGGTGAGATTTCCCTGTGACCATAATTAAGGACATCAGGTCTTCACTTCTTCTCTGACCACTAGGTATTCTTATATTTCAGCCATAAATTGTATCCTCCATCTTCTCTGAAATATTTCTTACCAGCTGCACTTCCAAAGAAGCTTTTTTAGATCATCTAAATCTGCACCACACACAAAAGCATTCTTAGAAGTCTAAGCACTTAGAACAAAATCTTGACCATCCAACAGAGGATTTTGATGACAAATGGGAAAAGTTTACTGCTTTCTTCCCAGATTATGTTAAACTCTGCAACTGATGCAGTGAAATGGGGGTTGGCGCACTGAACCCTAGTATGGCAGTTTCTTCATTCCTTCTTTTGTAGCTGTTTTGCAGGATGCTACAAGGATGACATGTCAGAATTCTGATACAGAAGAAGCTATGCCAAAAAAAGCCCGACTGGATTTTTTAGCCAGAGAAGGAGTGTTTGGTTTAAATACTGCCTCTCCTGACATTGCACTTTCAGTTTCAGCCTGCAAAGATCCCGCCCTTTCCCCAAACAAGGGGTCACAGTCTGCAGACAAATTTGGGAGCCATTTGTCTGCATTCAGTACTCCAGATCTCTGAGTACTAAACTACTTTACATACATGTAGTATATTTAGGGAGACGCTGCACATTAATTGCACACTAAAATGTTACCTTCTCTCTGAAAGGAAGAAGAAAAAAGGTCCAGGTTTCTACTACTTAAATTTAAAAAAAAAGAAAACAAAAAAAACTTTCTGTAACTGAGAAATTATACTATCCACTCTAAAAGTAATCACTCACAAGACAGCCACAGTCATGGGATATATATATATATATATATATATATATGTGTGTGTGTGTGTGTGTGTGTGTGTGTCTATATATATATATATATATATATATATATATATATATATATATATATATATGGTTTACCTTTACATAACTGAAAATCACAAGTGCGTTTGCTCATATGAGCGAATCCAAAGCAAGAAACACAAAACCGTGACAGTTTCCGATGTTCAAAAATCAGCAAATTGAAAAGCAGATTCACTGATTTTCAAACAGAAAAGTCGAATACAAATTGTAATGCAGGGGGGCAAGCCCCCCTGCACCTCTATCCTTTAATATGCTAACTCCGAGATAGCACTATAATGGGGAGAAGGTCCATTTTCCAATCCCCACTATAGTGCAATCTGCACCCAAAAATGCCAAATCTGCACTGAGCAAATGCCACTGTGCATTTGCTCATTCCACATTCAAATTATTTTTCATTCGATGTTTCGGAACTTTGTAAATGTCCTTTTGAACTTCTGTCGTTCGCCCGTGTGCAGAACGCACATATATATATATATATATATATATATATATATATATATATATATATATATATATATATATGGTTCCCCTGTGTTTTGTTGAAGGTACAAAATGTTGAAATGAAACACATGGGGATAATATATGCCCCCAGTAAGACACTGGATGATATCCTCTGCTGGGCCTCCTCAAAAATCCCACATGAAACCATAATACTGGGTGATGTTAATATAGACTGTGAAACCATTCAGTCTAAAAATCCAACCAATGATATACATCTGTCAAGTTCACCCAGCTACCGACCACACTAATTAAATATAACAAAGCCACAGGCAGATAAACAACCCTCATCTAGATCCTAAAATCCTCACCAAATAAAATCCAATGCCATAGAACTCTGTCAGACAACTTAAGTGATCACATACAATTTGGACCACAAGGCACCAAATGAAACAGCCCCAAAAACAGATCATTACAGTCTGGTAAAAAATCTTCTCATAAAGACAGATTTATTAACACACAACATCTCCTTAACTGGGATTCACTAAAGACTCTTCCCCACAGATGATGCTGCCTCTGAGGTCAATAAAATCTCCCTATGGATCTAAACATACTACCCTGCTCCAGAACAAAAAGTGTCAAAGCCAGCCCTGGCTCATGGCTATCCTTAACAACTAAGCAACTCATGAAAACAAAGAGACAAAGCCTGGAAGTCTTCACAAAAAATAAAATAGTTCCTACTATATTAGCATATAGACAACTACTGCATACCTACATTGGGAAGTGAGTAAGTTACTTATTCATTCCAAGTCTGCTGTGTCAGCTCTGAAAACAGACAGGTTAAGGGCTGCTCAAACCAGAGTTTTTAACTTAATGGTTCATTTTGCCTGAAAAAACCTTCACCCTTGAATGGTCATGGTTTAACTACATGAAGATAACAAGCCACCCTCAAAATAATTCTGTATTCACAGGAGGTGACTGAATTACCTTGCTTGACATAACAGCTGGTATGTACAAATCTTTTGTAAATGTAGTTGAACTGTTTGTGTTGTTCCTCAGCTGACAATGAGTAACAAATGGTGGTACTAGTCATGCAGCCTACATAATGGTCAGTGATGTGTTTAATTTGGTTCCTGTCAGAAATAAAAGAGTCTTGTTTTATCAACAACTTGACATGTTTGACAGGATATGCATGATTAATAGAACAGAGAAAAATGCTATACATGTAGCTATTTAAAAAAGGTAGGAAAGGGACAAATAAGTGTGTCAGAAATGTTAGTCGTTCCTGTGGAAAGTCTACTTTAGAATTTTATAACATAAATTGAAGGAAAGAGCTATAATTGCATCATAATTCATTTATAATGAAATTAAGGTAAGCTGAAGGTTAAAGACTTCTGTTGAAGTTAAAACAATAGAGAAGGAATTAAATAAATAAGAGGATTGATTCAAAGGAAGATATTTAAAAAGTGTTTCAGAAAAACAAAATCATGCACTATGAGAGTAAAAGTCAAGGCAACTAGCAAACAAGGTAAGGGCTATGTGATTGTCAAGTCAGATGACCAAAGGCAGCCAGTAATGTGCCTAAGTTGCAATACCAGCTAAGACAATGATAGCATTTATAGAAGAAGGTGTACTGAGTAGAAAGAGAGAACTGCTGCTGCTGTTGTTATGGCTACACAACACTTGAAATACTGTAGGTGTCTCTAGATCCTGTACCTCTGTAATGAAGAAGGTGGAAACATTTTTTTATATACTTTTTTCTTAATGTAGCCTGAAAGCCATCAGCTCTATTTCATGCTGCTCAGCCCATTCATTCCACATAGTGTAAGGAACAGTGACAAAAGGCCATCTTCCAGGCCATCACTAGGTATTCATAATTAACCTAATTCTTCTCCCCCTCCCAATAGTTGCTGATGTGTTTGATGTACAGTAGCATCCTCCTAGACAGGCTCCTACTCTGAATACATGTCTCTGGCTACAGAGAGGAGTGCTAAGAGTGTGTGCCCCCATCATTTCCAGTTCCTGCTGGTATATGCACAAAATTCCAGCCTCCCATAGGTGCCGCTTTAGCAGCTGATATAGCCCCCCCCCCCCAGGGTGGGTGATCTGGCACAGGGCACTCACTCCCATCCTCCCTCACTTGTTACTCAAGCACCTGTATCAATGCTCGATCCCAGGTTAACAGGGTCACAGTTACAGCTTTACTACTATGTACCATGGAATAGAAATAAAAGTGTTTACCAAACAGAAACAAAAAAGTGCAAAGTCTCACTCAGACTGTATTGTTACATGCTGTCCCTCTCATGTTGTATTGAAAACAAAACATCTAGTGTACTTATTAATTACTAGAACACATTATATTATCTCATACACATTTGTTTGAGGGAAGTAGAGAGTAGAAGCTCTCAAGGAGGGAAGACACAAGAGGCATGCAGAATAGCTCAGACGTCTATAAATAATTCTGTCACAATTAAACAAAAAACAAGACATATGTTCCTGAGTATATGTATGAATAAAGACAGTAGCATCTTTCAGATAGTGATGGGGAGGGCTGATGTGTTAATAGAAATGGGCAGGATAAAAGGAAACATGGAAAGCATTGCATTATAGGAACAAAATAAGCTACTGGAAAAAATGGAGGCATTCATGTAAGCATGAAGAAAACACAGAGACAATGCTGGGGACATGTGTAAGAAGGAACTTGCATGAAGGAAACAGAGAGACAATGCTGGGGACATGTGTAAGAAGGAACTTGCATGAAGAAAACACAGAGACAATGCTGGGGACATGTGTAAGAAGGAACTTGCATGAAGAAAACACAGAGACAATGCTGGGGACATGTGTAAGAAGGAACTTGCATGAAGAAAACACAGGGACAATGCTGGGGACATGTGTAAGTAGGAACTTCCATGAAGAAAACACAGAGACAATGCTGGGGACATGTGTAAGAATGAACATGCATGAAGAAAACACAGAGACAATGCTGGGGACATGTAAGAAGGAACTTGCATGAAGAAAACACAGAGACAATGCTGGGGACATGTGTAAGAAGGAACTGCAGGAGATGGTTTTAAGAGAGCATGCAGAGGGAATAGGTTTAACTCTTGCCTTTCCCTACCAGTCCATTTCATAATTACACAAACCATTACAATCATTTTGGTAGAAAGTACTTGCAGTACCAGGAATATTGTTTTGTAGTATGAGTTATTTATTCCCCAATAATTTGGTTGATTAGTTTGAGAAGCGGACTTTAATGTAGATTATTTTTGATGCAAAAACATAACATTGAATTTCATTTAACATTTCATCTTTATCAGGCCCGTTGAGTTAAGTAGTTTGGAATCCCAAGGTCATTGTTGCGCTTCTATGTAGCTTGCAGTTCCCAAGCCAAGAAATTACATGAAAGCCACTACACATACTTTAGGGAGTTACAAAAGCCTTTTCTGTTCCAGTGCATCAACTCATTGATTTTTGCTTACAGTGATTACCTCAGCCTAAAAACCAGCCATGATTACTTATTAGTCTAAATAACAAAGGTGTAAGCACTACATTTTTGTGCTTGGTTGAGCTGTTTTTATCAGATATGCCTAAAGGTACATACTGAGTTCTTTTGATAATGGCATAGAATTTCTGTATTAATTAGTTAAATGGTATTTCAAGCAGGGACAGCAGAACCCAGAAATTCCTGATCCTTATCATTGGAAGTTATATCCAGGCAAAGTCCTGATTAAAATTCTGAAATAATTCACAGCCTTTTGTAAAACAGAATAAACAGTGCAAATGTGTCATAGAGCATACACTAAAAGCAAAGAATCAAGACCCACACTGGACTGTGCTCAGCAATTCAGGATAATAAGATTTATGTTTACATGCTACAAAAGTGAGAAATTAAACTAGAGATGCAAGATTTGGCAAGATGTAGATGGTCTAGTGACTTAATTACATTATATTTCCCATGATCCCATGTAGCCCCATAATGCAAAACTAAGACAGAACTAAAACCCTTGACTACACAATGGAACTAATTGTCTTTGAATATCAGCAATACTTTCTCGCATACACTTGTATGCATATATATGGTTATTAATCTTAATGACTTTAATGTTTGTTTTTAAGTCATATATTGATATTCCTCATGTTGTCTCAGCTATTTATTTGCATTTGTTTACTGGGAAAATCTGACTTGACTGGATGTCTCTTTTCAGCAGAGATCCAAATATGAAAAGCTCCCTAGTGTACATTGCAAACTTTAATAATGTTAACATTGTAGTAGCATGCACACATATTGAAAACAATTTGATAAACATATGTCAGACATTGATGATAGCACAGTAAGCATATGATAAAACTGATGAATGTTAAAAACAAGTATCTGGTGATACAAAACAAACTGTAGTGCAATGTATGTACAGATATTTTCAAAATATAAACACTTGCAGGATGATTCCATGTTCAAAATTAGTTGGTAGTTAAGATGTGATGGTGTGGTTTTAAAGTCTAGAAGGTTAAAAAGAATGGAAAAGGTAGATGAGGCTAGGGGTATATAAACAGTAGAGTGAGTGATATGGTGAAGTCTAGAATGTGGAAGTGATGAAAATATGGATGAGGCTAGAGACTGTATGAGGCAGTAGAGTTAATAGGCATGGTGGTAGGTGTGAGATAAGGTGAGTAAGGTGCAGGCAAAAGTCTTAAGGAAGGGGCAAATCAGTAGACGTGAGTCACAAAAGATAGAAGTGTGAGAGGGGTGAGTGGTTTGATTACCTGACTTGGGGCAGATGAACAGGAGCATGGAGAAATGTTTTAATGGCGATCTTAAATAGATGAGGTATTTGATTTTATGCAGTGATAGTGAAAGTGCAATTAGGTGGATTCAATAAAGCTTAAGTGATAGTTTTTACCATATGTGCATAGCTGAGCGATGCGCACACGGGTGCAAAAATGTTTAGATTTAGCAAACTCCATGTAGCAGCATACAGTGGCATGCATACACACACAAATACAGAACATTTTTTGTGGCATGCAAATTACAGAATAAGCAGCTGAATTTCATGCTAATATAGCAAATCGACATGGTGGAGTGATTGGACAATCTGTAAAGCAACCGTGTCGAGTCTGTGTCCATGTTGGCCGTGTATTCCGAAACTTTCCGAATATAGCCATGGAAAAGAGTCTACACAGAAACAACAGCAAGTAAAAACTCTTACATTTGCACAGAACTGTCCTTAACATGTAACACCACACATATACTGACCTAACTGGACAGGTTGGATGGTAGAAAATTAGTGTAACAATCATAATAATTCCTTTTTAAGTGCCATGACATATATACAGCTTCTCTCCCCCACCCCGAAATGAAGAATATACTTGTACAGCTTCTCTCCCCCACCCCAAAATGAAGAATATACATGGCCTGAAGTTAAATGCCAAAAAATGTATAGTCATATACCCGGAAAAAAAAAAAAAAACCCACCAAGCCATAGGTGGCAAATCCACTAGCTACACAGAGAAAGGTTATCAGGGACCTGGGGACCGAGACAGTGGTTGGCTCTTCTTTGAAACTCACGTTGCTAGGTTAGAAAGAAGAACCTTCATCGTCCACCAGAGATCATGAAGGATCAACATCCAGATCTAGTGAGTCATTGTTCCCCTTGTTTCTCACTTCTCATCAGACCAGACCACTGACATACCCCCCCCCATTCCTGTGCGGATGTATCGCTCAAAAATTGAGGAGAGACCCCAAGAAAAGTCAAAAACCAAAACCAAAGGAATCAAAAATCTTCATAATGCTGCCAGATTGAAGAAACGATTGAAGAAACTTCAGCCCGATCTGCTCCATGCCATAGTGACATGTGCCTGACAAAGGCCATGTCAATACCGAATTAATGGGATGCTCATTATCCAATATCCAAACCCTCGATCATCTCTGTGTCACTGCTGGACAGAGGGCACAACAAAACTAATAATAAATGCCTTGGGGCAGATAGCCTAGTATAAACCTATGAACCTATTAACCTATAAGTAATGCTGGCTGCTAAAATGTATAAACATCCAAGAAACAGAGCATTAAACTGCAATGTAAGCATAGGCAGAATGTAGATGATAGATTACAGTATTCCTCTGTTACAGCATTGGCCTCCCATGCGGTTTCACTGCCTACATGGTTGTTAAGCATGTAGATTCCTGGCTGTCAGCACAGGGAAGCTGCAAATGAGGTCAAAACTCATTAGAATTGTTGAATCTCAAAAAAGAGTAACCCTGTAGGGATGTTCACTTCATGTAGGCACTTCCACAGTGTTTGTGCTGAATGCATGGCAACAGTGAATGCTGACATCGAGGGGGGGGGGGTGTCAGGTTACACTTGCAGAGATGAACATGTGAAGGGAGAAAGTACATGTAAGCAGTGCACAATTCTAAGGTCTGTGAGGTCCTCTTTATTGTACATTAAAATGTATTGGATCTATCCGCATTAATTTAAAATTTATTTTTTAATGTTCATCCTTGTTTCCGAGATGTGGCACTTAGTGCAACCACAAGAAATGGAGGAATAAATGGCAGGTTTCTCTATGTTGCAGCATAAGTACTCCTGTGGCAGCACATGTATGTGTTAGGGCTGGAATATAGATGGTCCTGGGTTCGACTTTAGGTTGTGCAACCTTTTCTTCACTTTTTATGGTCCATATTTGCAAGATAACCCAAGAACGAAGGACATATCAATTTTAATAGGCAAAGAACAAAAACCTGAGTTATAAGATAAGACAAACCGACATCAGAAAATCTAACAAAACAATCAAGCAGTCCAGAGCCACGAGCTATGTGAACACAATTTATTTCTGCTAGTAAAGCTTTCACATTAAAAATGCTTCTTCAGGCAGTACAACTAATACATTCAAAAAACTATTTAAATACATAAAATAAATCATGTGACTCTAATACAATTAAGATCAATTAAGAACTAAAATCTATAATACTTAAAATACTACACATGGTATAACATCACAAATTGTAAAGATCAATTTCAACTAAAAATAATAAACTGAAGAACTATGTAATTCTATTGTGTAAATCCTTTGAAACTGGTTTTATACTAACAAACTCATTTAATCCAGGTGGGTAATGTGATCTAAAATGTAAAATCCACTTATTTTCTTCATTCTCTGTATGATTCTTTATGTTACCACCTCAAAGCTGAGGGAAAATAACACTTAAAATCATGAACTTGAACCCATGTGTGTTATCAGTGTTCTGTGTATGCTTAAAAAGTGCCTTATTATCCATACACCTTCTTATTTCTGATAGTTGATTACATATTATATCTTTTAGTCGCTGGTTCGTTTTACCTATATAATAAGCAGGGCACTTGCAACATTTTGCTAAATAAACTAGATTCTTAGAGTTGCAAGTGCCATATGCCTTTAATGTAAAACTAAAATTGTAGAGGGGGTAGATAATACTTTTAGCTATATATATATATATATATATATATATATATATATATATATATATATATATATATATATATATATATATTTATAGGAATGACATCTACCACAAGTATATGTACCAATCATTTTAGTGTAATTGCTAGTGAATTTTGTCTGTTCTTTATAACATAATCTATGTTTCAAATCACTAGATTTTTCATACAAATTCTTAAGTTCTGGAACATGTGACAAAACCAGTTAATGTTTCCTAATAATATCGCTGACCTTAGATGTATTATGATCATATGTAAATATACTATGACAAGTATTGTCAATTTTATTTTTAATTATATTTCTACTTACAGTGGAAAACCCAACAGCAGAATTATCAAGATGTGTTCCTTTTAGGAAAATAGGTTTTAGTGTAGATGTTCTGTTCATCATCGTCATAGTCCTCTCTTCATTAAGTGCATCCCGATCATAGCCCCTCCCAGAAAAATCGTTAATAACAACGTCAATATGATTTATAAACATATTGTCAATTTGATTTATAAACATATTGTCATTCATAGTTAGACATGACAATCCACCCATTTGATTCCTAACAATGTTACTAAAAATAAATGATGGATCTATACTTTGCCTTTATAAATATGTACACTTTTTAACTTCATTAATATATAAAGTAGCTTGAATTTGTCTTTTGATCTATTTAATGAGAGCGATGTCCAAAAAAATCAATCTGGAACTTTTGTTCTAGAACTTAAGAATTTATGAACAAGGTCCTTTTTTTGGTTACAAGAAATCTAGTAATTTGAAATATAGATTATGTTACAGAGAACAGGCAAAATTCACTAGCAGTTACACTAAAATGACTGGTACACATTCTTGTGGTAGATGTAATTTCTGTAAATATATATATATATATATATATATATATATATATATATAAATATATGGATCAGTGTCATTTCATTGAAAATCCATTTCGCCGAAAATTCTGACATAGGGTCCAAATCGCCGAAAATCCATTTAGCCAAAAATACTACTGACAGTGTATATACCCTTTACCTCAACTGTAGTGTGATCTCGGAATGAGAACATTAAAGTAGGGGGTGTGGGGGGCATAGCCCCCCACCCAGTACAGTTTAATATTGTCTAGTATTGTTTTATATTGTCCAGTCCCTATTAAAACAGTAAGTAAGTAATTTATAACCTGAGCAGATGGGGGACTATGCCCCCCACCCCCCTACATTAATATTCTCACTCCAAGATCGCACTCTACAGTTGGGAAAAGGGCATATACACTGTCAGTACTATTTTCGGCTAAATGGATTTTCTGCGATTTGGACCCTATGTCAGGATTTTCGGCAAAATGTCATAGACCTATATATATATATATATATATATATATATATATATATATATATATATATATATATATATATATATATATATCAGTGGTGGCTGGTGACTTCAAATCAAAGGGGGGCTGCAGGAGACAGCTGAATGGGTGGGGCAAATGGGAAGGGGGGCAGCCAACTAGAAAGGGGAGGAGCTATGCTCAAAACCACAAAAACTGGAACTTTAATTAAATACGCTGCCCTGGGTGCCAAACCATCATTATGAGAGCAAACCAATCCAACAAATAAAATATAAAAAGTCCTGGACACCACGTAGGTATAAAAATACTTTATAGTTTCCATGAAACACAAAGGACGAGCGCTTTCGTCTAATAAAAGCACTGGTACAAATTACAACTTATATACACAAAATCTTGTTAAATTAATTACACTCAATTGATATTTAAAGAAACATGTTTGAAAACCTAATACTACCCTATGTGGATAAAGCTTGTGTTACTAAAAAGGACTTAGTCATATTTTTCTTATATGCATTTCTACACAATGGAGTATCTTGTACAGTAACAAAGTAACTAAATAATTAATATTCTAATCAAGTAATCAATTTTATATATAAAAATATATGTACAGATGTGTATGTATATACTTTGTTTAAACGTTTTCAGCTTTTTTGTACAATACAGGTTTAATACTGATATAACCATTTAAACCAGGTGGGCTGTTTGATTTACACCTAAGCTGCCATAACAATTCCTTGTGTAGCAAAACATTTTTTATATCACCCACTCCCTTAGGAAAATCCCTTTAAACTAAATCAATAATACTGAATTTAAATCTTGTAAATGTAAAAGGGCAGGTTCCACTGTGTTTGTACAAAGCACTAGTTTCTTTATGGGTCCTGATGTCATATAGGTGTTCATAAATACGGTCCTTAAATGCCCTTTCAGTTTTACCTATGTAATATGCACTACAAGAAGTGCATAAAGCCATGTAAACCAACATTTTAGACTTACAATTACCTTTAATAAATCTCACCACACTTTTCAAACTATTGTTTAGTGTAACACTTGCCTCACTGAATATATATGCACAAACACTACATGCTCCACAAGGAATAGTAGCCTTATACTGAATAATTTCCTTATTTCCTTTTTCAAAAGTCCTCTTGCTGTTGTTTGAAAAAGTTGTTACTGTGGAAATATATGCAAATTATGTTAAAAACGGATGGCAGAGAGTACATTCTAATCTAACTAAGGAAGAAAATAGTTTGTTACACCAACTGCAGACACAATCCACTCTGCGAATTATGAAACCAGACAAAGGAGGAGGGGTTATTATTTATAATGTAGAAGATTATAATAACGTTATCACTAATATTTTATTAGATAGTGTTACATATACCCCTGTCTCCATTAATCAGATACACATAACTTATAGCAGAATAGATTCACTACTTGAAGAATATCTACTAGAAAATAGAATAGATTCCAAGACATACAATTTCTTAAAACAACTGCATCCAAAATATTCCTAACATTTTTGGAGTACCTAAGGTGCATAAATCTTTACAAGCACCACCTTTTAGACCGATAGTATCTGCAAGGAATTCTAAAACACATCCGTTGGCTGTATATGTAGATAAACACACTAAGGAGATTATTAATCAAACTCCCCATTTAATCAAGGATTCATGGGAATTTTTGAGCAAAATGACCCAAGATCTGTGGAGTACGGATTGTATTTTTCTTACTATCGACGTGAAGGATCTGTTTACTTGTATTCCTAGAAGAGAAGGATTTGAATACTTTAGTGATTGTATTATTAAACATTCCACCTTATCTAGGGACAGTATTCTTTTGGTGTTAGAACTTGTAGAGATAATATTGGATTCACACAAAAAGGCAAACACACAAAGTAAGAATCAAAAGCACCAAAGGCTTAGCAGATTACTTGAAACAAACAATTTATTGAGTTAGCGCTTTCGGAAACAAACTGTGTTTTTCCTTCTTCAGACAAGGTACTACCATTTTGCAGAGCTTATAAATAACACATACAATGCTAATTACCTGATTTTTAAAACTAATTGAATAGTTTTAAAGTGACAGATACAATTCAGTAGATTTTACCAAGCCAAAGGAATACACCTTAGGCAAATACACTTAAGTCACAGAATCCTAACTAACAATTCAACCAACATGTAAGAAAAAATGTAAGAAAAAATGATGCTGTGTATGAATGTTAAAAAACACTTAATAAAATTGTTGTTAAACAAATCTTCCATGGCACTAATACTTTAACTAAACTGAAGGCTCACATGTAAAGTCAGTGAAACTATTATCTGTTTAAAGCCAACTTCTTTAGAAAACATTTTATAGAGACCGTTTCGTTTAAACCTGGGGGTAAGTAGGCAGCAGTAGAAATTTGCCATTTGAGTTCATCAATTTCCAGATTAATCTGCCAAGGCCCTCCTCTAATGTCAGTATTAATTTGTTTTAACACAGAGAACTTAAAAGCGTGGTCTGGAAAATCTGCAATGTGTCTAGCCAAAGCATTGTTTGTATCCCTTTTGTTAACAGCATAAATGTGCTCATAAATGCGTGTCCTGAGCTTTCTTTCGGTCTTCCCGATATAGAAAGCTTTACAGGCCTGGCACTTGGCACAATAAACCACTCCCTTAGATTCACACGAAAATCTACCATCGGGTTTATATACCCTCTCCCTTATTTCAAAATGGTGATTCGTGTTCAGGTACCTACACTGTTGACACCTCCCACATTTAACCATGCCTTTACTAGTATTGGGGTGTGAGTTACTGGAATATTGCAGCAACTGTTTCAAGTTCTGCCCCCTTCTAAAGGTAATCTTGGGTTTATTACCAAAAAGTTTAAATAGGGAGGGGTCCTCTATAATGAGGGCCCAGTTCTTATAAAGAGTTTGTCTAATAAAAGAGTGGTTTAGGTTGTAAGTAACAACAAAACTTATGTGGTGGCAGTCTTTGGCATTGCATAAAGAAACAACCCTCTGGTGAACGGGAGAGAAGTCCTCAGCCAAAGCTTGAGTTGTACCTAAAAGGGGTGTAAAATAGCCAATCTGCCTTTTAGTAATGACCTCGGTGGAGATACCAGAAACTATGCTCAGAGGGTATCCTCTCTTAAGAAACATACGTTCAAGCTTAGAACATTCATCCGTGAAATCTCCCTCATCGGAGATCATTCGGGCTGCCCTGACTAACTGCCCCTTAACCACTGCTCTCTTTTGGTGGTAGGGGTGGCAGCTAGAAAAATGAAGGAAACAGTTGGAATAAGTGGGCTTCCTATAGATGGTACTTTTAAATCTTTTTCTACCCACATCCTTATGCAAACTAATGTCAAGAAAATTAATACATTCATTTTGTAGGTTGAATGTAAACTCCAAAAAAATTAGTTGAAGCTGAAATCAATTCAATAAATTCTTGAACACCTTCAGTCGGCCCTTTCCACAAAATGAACATATCATCTTGGTACCTTGTGTACCATGCTATGTTTTCTTTAAACACAGACGTTTTAAAGAGGAAGGAGGTCTCCCAATGAGCCATTATGCAGTTGGCAAAACTGCCACCACAGGGGGATCCCATCCCCTGATTTCTGCAAGAAGATCTCTCCCTCAAGCCACATAAAGTTGTTACTCAACACTAAATCTAACAAGGAGGTAACGACATAAATGGTATTATTGTTGCATTTCCTTGCAGACATAAAATCCCTAATCCACTCGATCCCCAAATCCTGGGGAATCACTGTGTAGAGTTCCTTTACGTCTACTGTCAACATTTTGTAATCCGCCTTAAAAAGATGGCCAAGGATGGTTAAAAAAAAAGAGAGTCCTTGCATATTTGGAGCTTCTCAACTAGGGGCCTTAGGATGCTATCCACATACTTGCAGAAATAGACCCACGTCCATCAACAATGGGTCTAAAGGGGGTCAATAATCCGCTTATGGTTTTAGGAATGCCAAATAGGGATGCCATTCTGGGGGCTGGCATAGTCAGAAAATCAAACAACTCTAAGTCAATAGCCTTTTCAATAAAAAGATCATCTAAAGCAGCCCTAAACTTAGCGTAAGCCACATTAACCTCATTAAGACAAACTTGTTGGTAAGGCGATTCTTAAGATATTCGGTCCATACATGCCATATATGTACTGTGATTCATACAAACTAGGCCCCTCCTTATCCGGTTTCATAATCCTGATTTTGCAATCGATCAGCAATTTAATAAAATCGCGCTCATTTTGAGTGATGTTATAACAATGTTTCGTGGTTCTTAAACCTGAATCAGCACAAGCCCTAAAATCCAACTCACACATTGTCTCAAAAGCCAAAATATTAGGGTGCAGAGGTGGGTTAAAGGTACTTGAAACACGCAAAAAGTTGGCAAGGGAGGGGGACGGACCCAAAACAGCATTGAGGTTAATTTTGCATACAAAAAGTTTCAAATCCACAATGGAATCTACTAAGTTCATCCCTGAATCTGGGACGAAAGATAAACCCAAGGCAAAAAAGTCAATGATATCCTGTGGGAAAGTCAAGTCAGAATAATTATAAATAAAAAAGTCACCAGCAGAGTTAGGCAGCACTTGGGGTTCTACTACCTCCTGCGCTGGTTCCTTCGTTTGCGTGTGCATCCTTGTTGGTTGGACACTCTCGGATTGTTCTGCCCATTGCCCTGATGTAAGTGAAAACCCTGTTGCATGAACATCGAGGGCTGGTTAGACTGAGCACAATTGTCTGGGTTTCTATTTTGGTTCCTGTTAACAGCAGCTCGAGTGTCAGCAGCAGGGAAGGTATTAGAATTATTTGCATTGTTCCTGATTCTTTCACTTCGTCTGGGCACATTTTCCTCATTGAAACTGTCCAGTAAAATCTACTGAATTGCATCTGTCACTTTAAAACTATTCAATTAGTTTTAACAATCAGGTAATTGGCATTGTATGTGTTATTTATAAGCTCTGCAAAATGGTAGTACCTTGTCTGAAGTTATAATATTGGATTCAAACTACATTCATTTTCAATGAGAGTTTTATCAACAGATTAGCGGTATTGCTATGGGAGCCACCTGTGCTCCCACTTACGCTAATATTGTATTATTAGAATGGGAAAACAAGTATGTCTTTCCTTCCATTTTTTATAGCCACATCAAACTGTATTTGAGATTTCTGGATGACATTTTTGTGTTATGGGGTGGATCTAAGCAAGAACTGAATCTTTTTATGGAATATATAAACTCATGTACACATTTTTTCTCTTTTACACACTCATACCACGAATACAGCATTAATTATTAGATGTTACTATTTCAAAGACCTCTACAGGTTTTAAATCAAACATTTATAGGAAGCCTACTTGGTGCAACAGTTTTTTGCACTATAGTAGTCATCACCCGTTAGCACAAAAGAAAAGCTTGATTAAAGGCCAAGCAGTCAGGATAGCCAGGATGACTTCTGATTTTTGTGATTTAGAACAGGAAATGACTTTCCTAGGTAAATGTTTCATATCCTTCAGAAATGGTCACTGAGATTCTAAAAGAAGTTATAAAAAAATGGGGCATTAAATATAAAGCCTTATTAGGTCAACCGCTTCAGATCTCTCAAGCAGTTAAGTTGGAAAGGAATAAATATAATGTAGCATGTATAATTCAGTACAATACGTTTTCAGAGTCATTCTTAGATATTATCAAAAATAATTGGAAATTAATAGAAAATTGATAAGGAGATACACCAGTCAGTGGGGGAGCAACCTATTTTTACATACAAGGTGGGAATTAATTTTAAGAGGACTTTTGAAAAAGGAAATAAGGAAATTATTCCGTATAAGGCTACTATTCCTTGTGGAGCATGTAGTGTTTGTGCATACATATTCAGTGAGGCAAGTGTTATACTAAACAATAGTTTGAAAATTGTGGTGAGATTTATTAAAGGTAATTGTAAGTCTAAAATGTTGGTTTACATGGCTTTATGCACTTCTTGTAGTGCATATTACATAGGTAAAACTGAAAGGGCATTTAAGGACCGTATTTATGAACACCTATATGACATCAGGACCCATAAAGAAACTAGTGCTTTGTACAAACACAGTGTAACCTGCCCTTTTACATTTACAAGATTTAAATTCGGTATTATTGATTTAGTTCAAAGGGATTTTCCTAAGGGAGGGGGTGATATAAAAAATGTTTTGCTACACAAGGAATTGTTATGGCAGCTTAGGTGTAAATCAAACACCCCACCTGGTTTAAATGATTATATCAGTATTAAACCTGTATTGTACAAAAAAGCTGAAAACGTTTAAACAAAGTATATACATACACATCTGTACATATATTTTTATATATAAAATTGATTACTTGATTATAATATTAATTATTTTGTTACTTTGTTACTGTACAAGATACTCCATTGTGTAGAAATGCATATAAGAAAAATATGACTAAGTCCTTTTTAGTAACACAAGCTTTATCCACATAGGGTAGTATTAGGTTTTTAAACATGTTTCTTTAAATATTAATTGAGTGTAATTAATTTAACAAGATTTTGTGTATATAAGTTGTAATTTGTACCAGTGCTTTTATCTGATGAAGTCTAGTCATTAGACGAAAGCTCTCATCCTTTGTGTTTCGTGGAAACTATAAAGTATTTTTATACCTACGTGGTGTCCAGGACTTTTTATATTTTATTTGTTGGATTGGTTTGGTTTCATCATTATGAGAGTCCAATCAAGACAAAATGAAGTGTAGAAGAACAAAAATAGTTCTATGCATTGGCTGCATACAGCTTACTTAATATCTAGATGGAAACAAAAAGGTTGCAAGGCATAAAAAATAAATCACTTTTTAAATACATTACTGGAATGCCAGTCAAATTCAAGTATAAGAAAAACAAGCAGCACTCAACTCAAACCACTTCTCATTGCACTGCAGTTCTAATTATAATTTATATTCAGCTTTATAAAAGTACCAAGTAACATGCTGAAAGGAGCAATCTCTGTGATATCCCCACTTGTAAAAATGTTTCTTATCCAAAAAAGACCCGCTGCCTGACAACTATCTACTTGTTTCATGGGGAAAACATGATCAAAGTAAAAAATGAACAGTAAACAAGAAACAAGTTCAAAATACATTGCTTAAAGGATTACTGCACAGGTTATGGACCACACATGATAGGTTGGCATTCTGTTTAGTTTACGGGTAAAGCCTGCAAAGATGACTGCAAGTCTCCAACAAAGGTAATGAGCTTCTTAAAACACTGTAATCCTGTCCTTTATTACAAATACTGTCATATGCATTTCAATACCCAAGGCTTATACGTTCTCTAGTTATGTAAGTATTCTCTGCATGGCAACAACAAAAAGGCTTTCAATGTTGGTAATTTTTTAACAGTATGCTTATTAAAGCATACTTGCATCTTACAATCTCAGACAAGCTTATCTGATGGTCATGAAAGCATTGCTACTTAAACACAGAGCAACGAGCACTTTCTGAATAATAAGAAGCATAAATCAACAGTATAAAAATATGACAGAAAACCAGAACATTCTGCAAAATCAAGCAAGGCCAGATGAAAGCCACTGTTGTACTTGTGTCTACCTTGGATGGCGGGATACTGTGCACACTTACACTGCATAACTGCTCCTTGCCTTGCTTGGACACATCCAGAGTCACTACATGGAGGAGTGGGGTGCAACAAGTATGTCACAGTTTGAAATGTCTCTGTCTGACTGTGATGGCCCTGACACATTTGTCATACCTCTCAACATCAGAGCAAGAAATCTGGACAAAACCATGCATAGAAGTGGGACAAAGGCCCAAAAATAAGGGCAATATTTAAATATTGCTCTTATAAACTTTCTAATAGAATAGTAGGTCTTGCATTAGTATGAATTTTCTGAAGGGTATGAAATCTGAAACTCAAATGCCTGTCATTATTTTCTAACTTCAATCTTTAATGATTTGCCTCTAATTTGCCAGAAAACCACAATTTTATGAAAAATGGACCAAAAATGTGATGCAAAAATATAAAGTAGCCACACAATACAGCTGTGAACCTGTCAAAGAAAGTACACTTTCTTTAATATTAGTACTGTTAACTTGAGCAGCTGACAAAATAAACAAATCTACATGCATTTCTGAAATAAAATTAATCTATTGCCATTTTGTGGAGGGATTATTAGAGGGAGAGCAGCATTTTGAGCCAAAAATCAGAGACAGTTTGGATATGCCTAATTCTACAAAGCAATTTATTTACACGTACCTCTCAACCTGTTAACACAGGAAATTTAGACAAGGCCAAATATATTGGGGGAACATACAAACAGTACTAAATATTGCTCTTATATAAACTTAGTTGATAGAATAACAAGTCTTGCTTTAGCATGCATTTTTCTGAAGGTTATGAAGCCCGAAACTCAATGTCTGTCATTATTTAGTGACTTAATTCCTAAATTATTTGCCAGAAAACCACACATTTTATGAGGAACAAACCAAAAATAAGAAGCAGAAATCTATTCATTCTGTGAAAATCTGGACAATTGAAAGGTATAGTTCAGCCGAGGCTGTCTTTAAGTTTGCCACCCTTCCCCCTCACAAAATCATGGTCGAATGGAGCCTCCCCCCTGCAGCCATTCTAATGTCCCATTACTTAGCTATTTTGCCCCATTTACCATAAACACTGTAATGTGCATACTGCTTTACTTCTACGATGATTTGGATTTCATTTGAAAGTTTTATTTTGCATTTTACAGCACAAACACTAAGACATCTGCTAAACAATGCAATGCAGTCTCACAATGAAAATAGACTTATCATTAAAACTTCTCTGCCCTTGAAACTCACATTCATTGAAACAGCATTGAAATCCACATTTAAAGAAAATACATTTGGTAAGTATAAAGATTAACTTTGGGCTGTTTTCAAATGATAGGCCCCTTGCACACAAGACACAATAAATGTGTTGTGTGATACACCTTCCTGATTGTATTAAATTATATTCCTTGCATAATACAGTACAGTTGTTATAGGGTGTTTTAAATTTATTGTTTTGAACATTTTTCCAGTAAACAATGAAACAAAATGCATGCACCAATAATGACAAAACTGTCTAACTGAGAACATTTCCATCATAAAAGTCTACTCAAACTTTTACAATCCACCAGTATCAGTAAATATGCACAATCTATGCAGAAGTAAAAGTCTTCTGTAAAATTCCACATTAAAGAGATATGTAACTAATGAAGAGGTTGCTGCTAGCAAACAACTTTATATTTCATTGTTTCATCTACAAATAAAGTGCCTGTATCTTTGCCAAAGAGGACATTCTTAGTATGGCAGCATCCACCCCCTGGGGGAGTAGAATCCGCAGCCTTCTGTATCAAACAGAAAGACACTACCTGTTGTGCTATTAATAATGCTAGCAGACTTAGCATAAGCAGCACTGAACTTCTCTCCTCTTGCAGCTCTCAGCTCCTTGTAAAATCTACTTGACACTCAACTGTATCTCTCAACTTTGCAGCACAAGAAATCTGGAAAAAGCCAAAATGTATTGGGGGTGGACAAACAAAAACCAGGGACACATTTTAAACATTGCTTGTATAGTCTTGGAAAGTTGCTAATATAAAATGCTGTGTTAACACCATACATTTCACTGCCAAGTCTTGAACCCAGGACCCTGTGCAAAACAGCCAGAGCAACATACCACTATGCTAAATCAACTGTTTTATGAAAGAAAGGAAGACTGAACTTAAATGGCTACCATTTAGTGAATTCAGTTCTCACCATAGCCTTCAACCTCTTAGCACAAAACACCTGGACAAAGTCAGTAATGGGGGAATACAGCCCCCAAACATATTCAGTGAATTCATTTCTTACCATAGCTCTCAACCTTAGCACAAAAAATGTACGAAGCCAATAATGGGGGAATACAGTCCCAAAAATAGAGACACATTTCAAATATCCATCTTATAAACTTAGAAAATTGCTAGAATAAAAGGTTTTGTGTTACCATGTACTTTCTGAAGAATATGAAGTCTGAAATTCAAATGTTTGTCATTTTTATTTATTTAACATTTGTTAACCAGGGAAGTCTCACTTGGAACAAAAGCCAATTTTCAGCAGAGGCCCAGAGAGAAACACTCCAGACACATGTATTTGTAAGATGGGAGGACACCAGAGCAAACCCACACAAACACAGGGAAGACATGCAGACTCCACACATAAGGCACCCCAGCCAAGAATCAAACCAGAGAACTACACTACTGACTGTGTCAAGAAAGAAAAATACAGAAACCACAGATTTTATGAGGAACAGAACAGAACAAATATGAGGCAAATATCTACAAATGTTTTACAAATAGTGGTGGGTAGGGAATACAGGCTCTTGCCCACTTGGGCCCAAGGTACAGGGTTCAAGCCTTATTTTCTACCCACCACCATGTAGCCACACACACACACACACACACACACACACACACACACACACACACACACACCCTACCTGAGCCCAAAGTCTTTGCAGCAGTAAATAATCCATTGCAGCAGCACAAATCCATCCATATAAAGCCCGCAATAGGATAATCCACGATGTGAGAGCAGCTGTAAAATCCATCCCTGCAGTACTTCCCCTTCCGTGAGGCTTGTCCTAGTCCTTCCCATGAAAGCACCAGCCTGCGGATGTTGCAGTCCGATCCCCTTCCAGTCTATGCAGTTACAACTGCATAGACTTCTGGGATATTTGGAGTTGAATGTTGCCTTTTTAATCTGGACTGCTGGTGAGACAGTCTGGATTTTGTGCGCATGTTCCAGACTAGTTCACCAGCAGTCTGGCTATCAGGAAATGCCGCAAGTGCGTGATGTTCCGGGACTCGCTTTTGCTTTTATTTTCTTTTATTTTCTTTTCTGTTTATTTTTGTTTATTTTCTTTCTTTACATCTGGGGGCGGCTGCAATCCTGCAGCCCAATAGCACGAGCAGCCCCTGATATATATATATATATATATATATATATATATATATATATATATATATATGTAGATATATATATATATATATATATATATATATATATATATATATATAGATACAGCTAAAACTATCATCCCCATGTATAATCTTTGTTTTACATTAAGAACATATGGCTTTTACAGCTCTAAGAATTTAGTTTATTTAGTGAAATGTTGCAAGTGCCCTGCTTATTATATAGGTAAAAGGAACCAGTGACTAAAAGATAGAATATGCAATCATGTATCAGAAATAAGAAGGTGTGTGGATAATAATGCACTTTTTAAGCATACACAGAACACTGATAACACACATGGGTTCAAGTTCATGATTTTAAGTGTTATTTTCCCTTAGCTTTAAGGTGGTGATATAAAAAATCATACAGAGAATGAATAAAATAAGTGGATTTTACATTTTAGATCACATTATCCACCTGGATTAAATTAGTTTGTCAGTATAATACCAGTTTTAAAGGATTTACACAATAGAGTTAAATAGTTCCTCAGTTTAGTAGTTTTAGTTTAGATTGATTTTTACAATTTTTGAGTATAGGTGTGTCAAGATGGTGGCGCCTCATATGGCAGCGGCCTCTCCAGCTCCCGATGTGCACTTTCTGTTTTCGTGTCTTGCTGTATACATTTTTCATTGGGTGAGTCCACTTCTTGTTGTCTGGTGAGCGGACATTGCTATGAAAGTGTCAGTGGTGTTGTAATGTGCATTGGTGTCTGTTTCATCTGTTTTTCTAACAGGGTGGCATGGAGTGGTGTAAGTTGGGGCCTGCAATGGTGATTGAGCTGATGCAGAGTGTGGGAAATGGAATTTTGTTTCCCTGGGATTCAGTAATGGAAACTTTCCATGCAGGAACAGTGTAGCTGTTCCTGCATGGAAAATGACCACCTCGCAATCCTGGCACATGTGTTTTGATGTGCATGAATGACGCTACACTGTTCTAGCACGAAAAGCCATGCTGGATGCTAATCAGCTCATTTGCTGGTGAAAACCATGCAAATGAGCTGATCTAGTGGTCCAGGAAGTCAGCAGGTCTCCATGCTGGAACAGTGTAAGGTACAGAAATGTATTCAGTTACTAACCAAATACATTTCTGCAAATTACGCAACGGAGGCATGTCAGCACTCAATAAAGCATGTATTAGAGCGGTTATGCATGCCAATGGCTAAATATATGACCACTGTCGTGCAAAACCACTTAAAAAAATTAAACGTTTATTTTTGTTGGCCGATCTCGGCCATTGAGTGCATGGGGAGTGGCACTCTAGTGGGAGGGGACAGAAAAGGTCAAAATAAGGGTGAAAACATGAACATTAGGGAATTCTGCATTTTGCCATTATAGTCAATGGCATGCAGAAAGTAAATAATGGCAGGGAACAGTGGTTGCTAAGGGGGATGGCTCATGTGTAGTGCAGTAACTAAGGTTTAAGGTAGTGGTGTATGTTAATGAGGGGACTTATACTGAATCACAAATTTCTTCTAAGTGTCAGACTGCATCTAACCATATAGGTGCTCTGACATGATTGTGTAGGCAGGAGGAGCAAGTACCATGAAAAGGGGGTATGTCATGTTTGCTGTAAGCACATTGGAGCTCTGTTGGCTGGTTTCTGCTTAGCTAAGCACAGGTAAGTGAGAGGGGTATGTCTGAGGCTGTTTACTCTTATTCCATGAACTGAGGAGCATGCTCACAGCCAGGGAAGGGCCATTTCTTGCTGTTTATACTAGCTAAACAGGTCCGCGTGGCACGCCGGGGATTAAACAGGACAGACATAGGAAAAGTAAAAGGAAATACCAGAACAAGGGAAATGCAGTAGAAACAGCAATATGGGATGCTGCAACACACAATGGGCCATTGAAAGTACTCATTAATACAGCCAGCAGGTGGCTGCATAGCTAAAAATGGGAGGAGATGTAAAAAAAAAAATAAAGTGCAACAGCACAATAACAGAGAAATGGAGTAGAAATCACTAATATGGGACTCTTGCAACTCACAATAGGCCAGGTAAAGCACACAATAATACAGCTGGCAGGTGGCTGCATAGCTGAAACTGGGAGGAGATGTAAAAAAAATTAAAGGGCAACAACACAATAAAGGAGAAATATGAAGTAGAAATCAGTAATATGGGACCCTTGGAACTTACAATGGGCAGGCAAAGCACATAATAATACAGCTGGCAGGTGGCTGCATAGCTGAAAGTGGGAGGAGATGTAAGTAAAAAATAATTTAAAAAAAAGGCAACAGCAGAATAAAGGCAATCATGCACAAATTACCAGTAATACCTCTAACACACACAGTGGCCATATCAAAGCCATAAATAATGTAGATGGCAGCTGGAATGTATCATAGTGAGCCAGTCATACAGGCAGCATCTGTAGCACCACAGTATAAAGTATGGAAACACCTTACAGTCTGTTTTTTTCCTACAAACTCTGCACCATCAGTATGTGACAGAGGCTGAGGCAGAGAGGAGGATAATGCTGACAACTGCCCCAGACTCAGGATGAGGAGAAGAGTGTTCAGACCCAGGGTAGCCCACCAGGGGCTACATGACCTGGAGATAGTAGAGTGCTACAGGGTGGACAGGGACATACTTCAGCAAATTGTGGAGCTATGCCGGCCTCACCTCACATCCAGAATGAACAGAAGGGAACCCATCCCAGTGGATACTAAGGTAAGTGTCGCCTTTAGAATACTAGCTACAGGTATTTTCCAAAGACCTACTGGGGATATCATGGGGGTGTTATAAGCATCTGCATCCAGAGTACTCCACCAGTTCCTGGATGCCATGCTACCAAAGGCCCATGACCACATATACTTCCCCAACACCCGTGAGGAATTGACCAGCAATATGCGCCTCCCCCACCATGTAGCTGAATACCCAGAGGTACTGGGTGCCAGAGACTGCACGCACATCCACATCAAAGCACCACCCAGTGAGCAGGGTAGGGTCTACATAAACCACAAGAACTTCCCCTCCATCAATTGCCAGGTCATGTGCAATGCCCAGGGCATTATCATGAATGCGTGTGCTGGCGGCCCTGGAAGCTATCACGAGTCCCACATCTGGCATTCCTCGCAGCTGTATCAGGGATTTGCCAGGGGGGACATCCCGTATGGCCATCTGGTGGGGGATGCTGGCTATGCACTGGAGCCATGGATGATGACACCTATCAAAAATGCACAGGCACACTCACAAACCAGGATCATTATAGAGCATGTGTTTGGGATGCTGAAGTCATGGTTCCACTGCCTGGACATATCAGGTGGAGCCTAGCAATGCTCTCCACTCACATGTGCACACATGTTCATAGTATGTGCCATGCTACACAATATAATCCTGCAGAAACAGCTGCAGCAGGAACAGGATGGGGAAGGGCCACACAGCACCCCACCATTTGCCAAGGTCCCCACAGGCACAGAGGGACTCGGACGAGGAACCCCCTGAGCCAACCCCTGTAGGTAGATGGAGGCATGCCTGGTATGGCCTGTCCTTGGCAAAGAGGCAATGCATAGCACATATACTGACACTGTAGGCACCCAGGGACTGACACCTCTCTCTATTCACACACACATTAAAAAGGGATGACACACAGATCACACTACCTGCAACTTACAATGTATAGGCAGTGTATTGTGTGCATCCAACATAGGCAGCCCTCAAGCTCTGTACACACATCTGCCACAGGCACAAGGTAAGTCAGTTGCCTTAACAGTAAATTAATGTATCAGTATGTACTGCTAGCATATGTATGGTATTGTTGCAATGCATGCAAGGTAATGGGGTGGACTACTGGGATAGCAGCAGAAAACTGACAGCTATGTGGGACACCAGGAAATGTCTGCCTAACACCTCCCAACACTATGCAGTAGTACCCAAGGTGGCAAATCCCACTGAAGTATATTTGTGGGGCCAACAAACTGGTGGGGGTCATAGCTCACAGCCATGGATGTCAGGGTGGGGTCCCATATCTACCCCTCGGACCCACACAGCAAGTCAGTTGTAGACAACCAGAGAAAAATGTCTGGAAAAGCTCCACAAATGACGACAATGTTGAATCACCCACCCTACAGATCCACACAGTCATAGCACAGCATGTCTTGCAGTTGCAGTAAGGCTCTGAAGGGTAACATGTCTGACATGCAAATGTATGCCATAACAATCTCACCTGTGCTCCTTACTGATATGCCTGTAGTACCCAAGACAGGACAAAATAGTATGGTAAATGGAATCAAAATGTAAAACAAATATCAGCACAGTCCCTGCAAATGTCTACAGTTGACAGGTGTGCCTCTCCATATACCCACAGAAAGGAAGTAATGTATGTTTACAGGGAAATAGCAGCATAACACAGATTGGTAGGGCTGTCCCAATACACATGAAAACATGTTACATGTGATCAATATGCAGGGGTCAATGAGCTATGTCCATGTGTAGTCAATACTGTCAGGATCTGGCCAGCATGTTCTCCTGACTGTCATCTTGTACTGCCGTAGGTACAGTCTGTCTATCACAGGGACCATGTGCAGATAACTGCAGTGCCAATGATTATGCATGTCATTGACATCTATTGCTCTGCCACTAACATACCTGAAAGTCACAGTGCTATGTGGAATATACTACACATATAATGGACTTCTTGAGGGCTGTGTAGCCAAGGTGCTAGGCCTTTTGCACAATGATAGGCACATTTGGTAAATATTGCCCTGACATAGTGAGACAGTTTGTAGAGTGAGGGGATTGCAGTAGCGGGAATTGTCTGAAGGTTATGTAGGCTGATACAATAATGTCTGTCAATATTTTGTAACATCACTCTTCAATTATACTGAAATAACTTGCCATAAATACACATGTTTATGCAGACTGGACAAAACCTCTAGCCAAACACCTGGACAATCTGCCAAAAAATGTACAGCAGACAGGTATGGCCACACCAGGATATCACATCCCAGGTTACAGAGATACCACAGAAGCAGAAGATCCCCAGCTAGTATATCAACAAGTTGCTGGACTATAACTCAACTGGCTGTATCCACACCTCCCAACTGGCCTTGTTGGGCAAGAATGTACATTGTTGCCATTATAATATCAGTCTACACATCATATAACTAGTATCCCTCTGGTAAAGCACTGTGATGATTTGAGGATGTCTGACACTAGGCAATGACACAATACATTGCACTGTCAGAATACAGATATGTCAGAAAATGTCTGCCAAAACAAACCATTACCCCGAGGAAAGTCCTCTATGCCTCTGAGATATATGTCTGTAGCACAGAAAACCCTGGACCGGAGTACACTTATTTCTGGAATGGAGTCCCACTCTAACTATACAAGGACACACTGGGCATGCTCCTATATTACAGGACATGTTGTAACCTACATTGGCCTATATGACTATATTGTGCAGATATATCTGTGCATACAGACAGCTATGTACACCATAACTGTTCCTACACACACACATCAGACAGGATTACCCCCAGCTAGCAGTAGGTGGCCCATATGTAATATATCCGCATCTGTTGTGTGTGACAAACATGCAGACATATATGGCCAACAGATAACTATATATGCCAAGCATACACACACATAGATGTGGGGAAGTGAGAGACAGACAGTGATACACAGGGAGATACAGGGGGACAGACACAGCAGTGTGGGTCACACACATTGGTACCCTGAATGGCATACAGTGATGTCCGGCTGTGGACAGTTGCATACTCGTGTTAAAGAGTGGCACATACAAGCATAAAAGGTGAGCCCCATTGTGTAATAATACTGAGTTTGGTGTTAATATCACATCACCTGCATGTGTGTGTGTGTGTGTGTGTGTGTGTGTGTGTGTGTGTGTGTGTGTGTGTGTGTGTGTGTGTGTGTCTGTTGGTCTAAGTATTAGCAGACTGTTCCCACTCAGTACACTTCACATTGCCCAACTGCACAAGAGCTGCTGCTGTCATTCACCTTAGAAGTACTATTGAACATCTGCTACCCCTATAAGCTCTGTAGTGCATGTGATAACTGCGTAACACTATAGTACATGTAACTAGACAGGTAGGAGTTCTAAACCTAATACTGGCAAGTGTATGTATGTGTGTGTGTGTGTGTGTGTGTGTGTGTGTGTGTGTGTGTGTGTGTGTGTGTGTGTGTGTGTGTGTGTGTAGAAGACTGAGGTGTTCGTTTGTAGGCAAATCAGTTTTATGCCATTCCCACCCACAACACTTCCCAGTGCCCCACTTTATCAGTCCAGATTATGTCATTCCCTTTATCAGCAACTTTGGCCAGCTGTCAGCCCAGTAAGCTCAGTAGTGTGTGTGATAAATACCTAACACTGTAGTAGAAATAGCCAGTTAGGCAGGGGTTCTACTCTCATATCTGGCAAATGTGTGTGTGTATGTTTGTAGGCAGAAGTATTTAGATATATTTCCCACGCAGTGCCCTACTTTATCAGTCCTGCTGATGTCATTTCCCATATCAGTACCGTTAGCCAGCTGTCAGTTCAGTAAGCACTGTAGTGCATGCAATAACTATGTAACACTATGGTACAAATAACTAGTTAGGAAGGGGTTCTGCTCTCACATCAGGTAAATGTGTGTGTGCGTGTGTGTGTGTGTGTGTGTGTGTGTGTGTGTGTGAGTGTGTGTGTGTGTGTGTGTGTGTGTGTGTGTGTGTCTGTTTGTAGGAGAAAGTATTTTAATATGTTTAACACCCACTGCCCTACTTTATCAGTCCTGTTGATGTCATTCCCTTTATAGGTTCATAGGTGTGTAGTAGGCTAATGGCTCAGGAGCCTTTATAAGCCTAACCCATAGATGGGTCCTGCCATTGTGCCACCCGATGTTACTTTCCATTTCCTTATCAAGTAGAGCCACCGCAGTGATCCTTGCAGTGAACTGTCGATTACCCATCCACTCATCAAGATTTCCGTGAAACAGGGTCAGCTAGGTTCTCTGCATGACATGTATGGGAAGTGTATTCCAGGGCATGTGCAGTCTTTTGGTGAGGGACCTGTCCCACCAGCTTGTTGTGTCGATTGTGGTAATGAGGTAGAAGTCTCTGCAATGTGTGTTGTGGAGGGATTGGGATGTCTCCAGATGTATAATTTCTGAAAGAGCTGGGTCAGACATGGCTTTGTAAGTCAAGCACAGATAGCCTCTAAGTAGGTGATATGACATAGAGAATAGCTGGAGTCTTCTGAGTCTGTCTGTGTAGGACATGTGTTTAATACCTAGGAACCTCTTTGTGAGGTACTTCTGTGGCCTCCCCAGCTGTTGCAGGTGTCTAGTGAGGTACATGCTAAATGGGCCATAATACTCGATGAGTGGTCTAATGAAGGAAGAGTAGACAGAGATGATTACCTCTGTCTTCCTGGATGCAAAACCCTTGGTAATGTGATGTGCCACATAGAAGGAATTCCTAACCACAGTGGCAATGTGGTGTTTGAAGGAGAAGTTGCTGTCAACCTGTGTCCCCACATCTGTTAAAATGCCTACAGTGTTCATTGGGCTCCCATCGATGTGGTACTTACTGGGAACTGAGTGTTTTACCAAAGGGGATGATGATGCATTTTGTGGTGTTAAGCTTCTGGTCATGGTTTCCACACCACTCATTGGCTCAGTGAGGCTTTTCTGTAGGATGTCTGCATCACTTGTGGCGTTAATGATGACTCCCAGCTTGCAGTCTTCTGTGAACTTGGTTAGCCAGAGTTCCTCTGTGTTGGGCTGGACTCCTGAGAAGTAGATGCTGGACAGGAGACTACCCAGTACTGATTCCTGTGGGACTCCACTTGTGACTGCTTGGCAGTCTGAATTGGAATTTGCCACTGTCACACTATGTGTTCTGTGAACCAGTTTGCAACCCACCTACTGATATAGGGGTTGATGCCTAGTTTGGTGGGTTTATCAATAATTCTTGACTGAGGAATGGTATCAAAAGCCTTGTCCAGATCGAGGTAGGCTGTATGCAGTGCCTTACCACCATACACAGCCCTGGTGACTCACTCAAAGAAGTCAACCAGGTTGAACAGGCATGATCTGCCATTCACAAAGCCAAACTGTGTGGGGTTCAGAGTTAGGAGATTACCTATATCTTTGTCAATCAGGTCCCTGATGATGCGGTCCATACCTGTACATTGTAGACTCATCAGGCTAATGGGCCAATAATCCCCAGGGTCTGTAGTTGCTACTCCTTTATGGAGAGGGATGACTGCAGCAATGCACCATTTTGGAGGGACAAAGCCAGAGGAGAGGCTGTGACTGAACAGGGCACACAGATGTGGTTCCAGGTCTCTTTGTACATCATGTAGAACACAACCATGGATATGTTTGGGTCCCATAGAAGCTGTATTCTTGCCTGGGGACGATGCGGGTCTAACCTGGGCTTCAGTAATGCTGGGTGCCAAGCATTCATCTGCCATTGTGATTGTTCCCTTAGGGAGGAGTGAGGGGTAAAGCTGGCACTGAATGTGTTGGCAAGACTGTTGCCAATATCTGTTGGCTCAGGATAGGAGTTAGCATTGTGCAGTAACTCACAGCACTTGTGGGTATTGCTGTGGAGGTTGTTGGTATAACTATCAAAGGGTTTTGTGATTGTTGTCAGTATCTGCTGGAATTCTGCCTTTATAGCTAGCTGTATGAGGGATCTCAAGTTGTTGTTAAGGCTAGTAAGGGGGTTTACCAGTCTTGGGACATCACCTTTTTCTGCAACAGTGTCTTCCTTCTGTTGTACACTTTAGTAATAGCAGGGGACCATAACATTGGCTTCCAGTGTTTGGAAGACAGTGTCTTGGTTCTGTTGGCTATGGCTAGTACCATGCATTCATGCACATGTTTGTACAGTACATTTGTGTATGAGTCAATAGTCATGCAGCTATATTCCATTGGCATTGGAGAGTTTTATCAAGGTGGTTACTTTGTGGGTGTGTGTGGGTGAGATGTGGATTGCCATGGTGATTACATCATGTTTGGATGTGACCAGGTAGGGATTGACTACTGTTGTTGAGCAACGGCCCCATATGTAAGTAATCAACACAGGTCAAGGTTGTTGCATCCTCTACTGGGGTTCAGTATGAGCTGGTCCACTGATGAATTTCAGGAAGCATTGGGCCAGTCTATTGGTGCTTGATTCCTTTTCCCAATTGACGAAGAGGTACTTGAACTCTCCTACTATGTCAGTGCTGGGTTGGACCTTGATAGATGCCATGGTGTTGAGGAATGTGGATTGACAGTCTAGGGACATGGATGTGGACCCATAGCAGGCTATGACCTAGATTGCACTATTACCCAAAGTCAGTTGTACCTGAAGTATCTCAGATACATTATGCTGGGATACTAGTCTCGAGATGTACATATCTGTTAAGAATATGGAGATACCCCCACCTGTGGAGCTGTGGTCCATGTTTTGGGGCTGACAGCTGTGGAATGTGTCATAGCCTGTTAGCGCAGGGCTGCTGTCTGCTGCTGTAAACCAGCTCTCTGTTACAGTGCAACTGTCAATGTTCTCTGTTTTGAGGAATGCTTTAAGTGACTGTATCTTGAGAGTTAGAGGTCTACTGTTGAGCAACATGACCCTCAGATTGCATTCATGTCTAGCTGTTACTGTGGCAATGTGATTTGGAACACTGCCTAAAAAGACACTATAAGGGTGGGAAGAGACTTAGCCAGTACCTGGAAACCCAGGGGTGACAGGTGCAGGCCATTTCATGCAAGGCATTGAGGTCTGTCAATCGTGTCATCATAAGCACAGAGAGACTGGATCCCCTGAGAATGACAAGCAACATGCAAGCCAATGTTGAAGTCAATCATTTGTTGATAGCACTGCAGCAACATTCTGAGTGACGGTAGTATACTGCTCATGGCTACTGTCATACCTGCCTGGGCAACATAATCTGAGAGCTCAACCATGTCTCTTGTCATGTAGTCCAGGGAGGTGCATCTCAGGTCATTCACACCCACATGGATGATGACAGAGTGGAATGACCTAACTGGCTGTGTCATGTGTTGGATGCTGGCATGTGATAGACAGCTGGCTGTTACCTTCTCCAAAATCAGTCTATTAAGTTGGACATCTGTGTGCCTCAGTATCAAGTCACCCATGATTACTGTATTGGGCAAGGTGGTTAGCCTTAGCAGCTTAGGTTGAGGGGCACACTGTGTAGGTGACATATGTCTCCTTTGGCATGTGCTATATTGTAGTGGCTGAGTGGGTGTCTGTCTTGTTGGTCTGTACTGGTGGTGTAAATGTCCATTTAGTGCCTTTGTGAAGGTGGGTGTGTGGTTTGTGAGTGTATGTCAGGGCTGTGATAGTGGGTGTTGTGGCAAGCTATGTGTTCCACATGGTGTGGTGCAGGTGTTGGCCTTATCCTCTTGATCAGCTAGCCCAGTCTTCACTGGAGAGTGCATATTTCTAAATTTGGTGATATAGGGGGAACTCTCACAAGTCTGAGTGTTTGGAGTTTAGAGGAGAGGGGTGTCTGTGTACATGAGGCAGTTGCAACAGTGCCTCAGAATGGCCAAGTGCATCAGGTTAATAGGTGAACGCACAGAAAACTGCACTTCAATCATGCCAGGAGGTGTGGTCATGACTACTATGTACTGAGGCTAATTCTGTGAGGAGCAATTACTGCTGATGGCTCCCAGGTGTGCTACACCTATTGATACAATAACCTGTGGAAGTGCAAAGCTATTATGCTATTTGAAGTGCAAGAGAGAAAGAACTAGCAAGATCTAAGGGAAATACTAAAGGCAGACTTTCTGCCACCTGTAATACTTTAAATCAGCTGTGCAGTTATCAGCACCTTTAGCTAGTTGTTAGCCCAGTAATAACTGTAGCACATGCGGTAACTGCATTGCAGTGTAGTACAAATAACTGGATAGGCAGGTGTTGTAATCTCAATACTGTCGTGTGTGTGTGTGTGTGTGTGTGTGTGTGTGTGTGTGTGTGTGTGTGTGTGTGTGTGTGTGTGTGTGTGTGTGTGTGTGTGTGTGTGTGTGGGTGTGTGAGAGAGAATTATATACTGTGTGTGTTATGCCATTTTGAGTTGTGTACCAGCCTTTATACTTCCCCTCACCCTAATTTACTAGTCCTGTTGATGTAATTCACCTTACAAGTACCTTTGGACTAGGTAAAATTGTATAAGCCCCATGGCATGTCTGATAGGAACATCTGAGGAAGTTCAAGTCATTGAACTGAATGAAAAGCGCTTCATGTATATTTGTTTTAATAAATTAAGCGTGGATTGTTTTCCTTTGGCTGCCATTTCTTTTTTTGTGGACTTAAGCTTTTTTGGTTTGTATTAGCATCTGATAGGATCATAGGAGATTACTAGGCTATCAACCCGGAGGTCATTTTACGCCTAGCTATTTCAACCCAATGTAATAACATAAAGGTACTATTCAATGCCCAAGATTGCATTTAGTGATTCGATGGGAACAATGCCTGATATGAAGCTGTGGTTGAACAGGGCACTTAGATGAGGTGCCAGTTCCCTTTGTAATTCATGTAGCATACAGACAGGTATATTATCAGGTCCCATGGAAGCTCTATTTTTGGATTTGGATAGTGCAGCTTTTACCTGAGCAGCCATGATATAAGGGATTTGGCATTCCTCGGGTATTGGGATGGGCCCTTTTGGGGGTGGGGGGTAATGTTTGCACTAAACTGGTCTGCCAAATTGTTGGCAATATCTGTTGGTTCAGTATAAGTGGTGCCTTTGTGTAGCAGCTCAGAGCACCCCTGCGTATTGTTATGCAGGTTCTTGATGTAACTAAAGAATGCCTTGTGGTTATCTTTAGCATCTGTTGCAATTTTGTTTTCATAACTAGCTTTGGAGGCTTTGATGAGGGATCTCATTTTTTTGTTGAGACTTACAAGGGGATTTTTCCAGTCTTGGGTATTTTCCCTTTTCTGCAAAAGTTTTATTTTCTGTTGTAGAGTTTGTTAATGGCTGGGGACCACCAGATTGGCTTCCTTTTTTTGGAGGACATGATATTGGTTCTGTTAGGTATTGCCTGATCCATGCACTTGTGTAAATGCTTATACAGTGCCTTGGTGTATGATTCAGCAGCCATACATCCATTCCTTGTTTGCGTGGGTGATGTGAAGTTTGTCACTTCTGTATTTAGAAGCACAAAATTGGCTTTGGAGAAGTTTTTCACTGTGGTTTCCTTCATGGGTGGTGAGGGTGGAATTTGGATATCAACTGTGATTAACTTATGGTCAGATCTGACCAGGGAGGAGTTGATCACTTGTGTAGAGCAGCAGTCCCCCATGTTTGCGATGACTAGATCGAGAATGTTTCTTTCTTTGGCGGGCGTGAGAATGATTTGCTGCAGGGCATTGGAGTTATTGAATTCCAGAAATCGTTGGGCAAATGAGTTGTAGCAGGAGTAATTTTCCCAGCTAATGGTGGGGTAGTTAAAGTCTCCCAGTATAAGGGTATTGGGTTGTACCTTAATGCTTTCCAGAGTGCTCAGGAATGTGGAGCTGGAGTCTTGGGACATTGTCGGGGATCTATTGTAGGCTACAACCTGGATTGCCATTTTATCCAGTGTTAGTTATACCTGTAGTATCTCTGATGCACTATGTTGGGCAGCCAGTCTGGACATGTGCGAATCCTTTATGAAGATGGATACACCACCTCCTTTGGGACTTTGGTCCACACCTCCTTTGGGGCTTCGGTCCAGGTTTGGGGGTCGAAAAGTGTGATATGCTGTGTAGCCTGATAGTGCTGGGGTGCTCTCTGAAGCCTTGAACCAGGTCTCTGTTACTGCACTGAGGTCGATGTTCTCCAGTTTTAGGAGTGACTTGAGCAAGTGCATTTTGAGATTTAGGCTTCTAGTATTGAGTAGCATTACCCTCAGGTTGCGTTTGTTTGCAGTTGTTATGGTGGTAATTTTGTCTTCAGGGCATTGCCTAAAAAAGGCACTATAGGGGTGGCAAGAGCCTTTGCCAGTATCTGGAATCCCAGGAGTGACAGATGCAGGCCATCTCTGGCAAAGCATTGAGGTATGTCTAGCATGTCATCCCAGGCAGACAGATACTGGATCCCCTTTGAACAACACCAGAAACTTAGCCAATTGTTGACGTCAATCATTTTCTGCTTGTACTGTGGTATAATTCTAGGCAATGGTAGTATGCTACTCAGGGCTAGGGTCATACCTGCCTGGGCTACAAAATCCGAGAGCTCCTCCATGTCTCTTTTCATGTAGTCCAGGGAGGTACATCTTAGGTCGTTCACACCAACATGGACAATGACCAAGTCATACTTGTACTTGTTGTGGAGTGACCCAAGTGCATGTGTTATGTGGTGAATCCTGGCACCTGACAGGCAGCTGACCGTAACTTTCACCTTATTTAACCTAGTGAGTGGGACATCAGTGTGCCCTACTATAGAGTCACCAATGACTAGTGTATTGGGTAGACTGTTTTGCCATAGGGGCTTAGGTTGAGTGGCACATTGTTTATGTGGGCTATGTGTCTTGGGGCTTGTGTTTGGGTGAGATGGTTGCTTGCATTTTTGCCGCAGAGGTCTTTGCTGTTTGGGCAGATTCTTATTGAAAACCTCTGGGAAAGTGTGTGTGTGCTTTGTGTTACAATGTGAGAGGTGTGATGGTGTGTGATCTGGTGACCTATGTGTTCTATGAGGTGTGGAGTGTGTGTTAACCTTCTCCTCTTGACTAGCTAACTCAGTCTTGGTTTGAGAGAGCGTGGCTTCCAGTTTGGTTATGTATATGCATCTCTCACAAGTGGATGAGTTAGTAGGTAGGAGGAGAGGGTTGTCTGTGTACATGAAGCAGTTGCTCCATTGCCACAAGATGCCCAGGTTCACCAGGTTAATAGGAGAAAGTGTAGGGAACTGTCCTTTAGACATGCCTGGATAACTGCTTAACACTATAGTAGAAATAATTAGATAGGCAGAAGTTCTAATCTCAATACTGGCAGGTGTGTGTGTGTGTGTGTGTGTGTGTGTGTGTGTGTGTGTGTGTGTGTGTGTGTGTGTGTGCGTTTGTGTGAAAATCAAATACTGTGTGGGTTATACCATTTTTGACTTGCGTACCACACTTTACACTTCCCCTCACCCTAATTTACTAGTCCTGTTGATGTCATTCACCTTAGAAGTACCTTTGGAGTAGGAGAAATTGTAGAAGCCCTGTGGCGTGTCTGATAACTGTGTAACACTATAACAGAAATAACTAGATAGGCAGGAGTTCTAATCTCAATATTGGCAACTGTTTGCGTGTGTGAGAATCATATACTGTGTGTGTTATACCATTTTATTTGTGTACCACCCTGTAAATGGCCCATCACCCTAATTTACTAGGCCTGTTGATGTCATTCACCTTAGAAGTACCTTTGGAGTAGGTGAAATTGTAGAAGCCCCATGGCATGTCTGATAACTGTGTAACACTATAATAGAAACAAATAGATAGGCAGGAGTTCTAATCTCAATATTGTCAACTGTTTTTCTGTGTGTGTGTGTGTGTGTGTGTGTGTGTGTGTGTGTGTGTATGTGTGTGAGTGTGTGTGTGTGTGTGAGATAGAGAATCATATACTGTGTGTATTATACCATTTTGATTTGTGCACCACCCTGTAAATGGCCCATAACCCTACTTTACTAGGTCTGCTGATATCGTTCACCTTAGAAGTACCTTGGGACTAGGAGAAATTATGTAAATTCCATGGCTCATCTAACTGTCTTATTAAATTATTAAAAATATTGAGAAGGGCTTTGTCAAAATCAGAATTCACATCCACCCCATTAGGGTACTGTCACAAATGCAGACCCTTGTGAATAAGACCCCTCTTTAAATTCTCATGTAAATACGCATTGTCTAGTTGAACTTTCTTAAAGGCTAGCAATTTTTCTTCAAGTAACTTAAGTTGTTCTATGGAGGTACACTGCCCAATAATTTCTTGGTTAGGGTCCACATTATTAGAGATATTGACGTGAGAAGAAAAATCAAAAATATCAGTTTTCCAAGTATCAAAATCAATAAATTGTTGGTTGGATGGTTCCCCTATGTTCTCTTCTGCTCCAAGCTGGCTAGACCAGGCAGAAAGAGTTCCAGAACATTGAGTTAACTGAGAAGAAATACCTTCAGGGGAACCACTGCTGCCATGAAGTTGCTGATTGATTTTCTCCAGAAGAGAGGCCAAATTGCCTATTCCAATACAAATTTGTGAGACCAGGTCATTGGTGGGAGAACATTTTAATTCTTCATCCAGGGGAGTGGTTTATGGTGCACTTTGCCAACAGTGTAAAGCATTTTACATTGGTAAGACTGGTTGAGCTTTGAAAGAGAGAATATATGAACATCTCAACTAAATCAAGAAAGGGAAGAATTAACACACTGTACAGACATATTTCTGCCTATCCTCCTCACCTTTTTAAATTTGTGGTGATTGATTTCTTGGAGCCAAATCCAAGGGGCTTTTACACTGATGAACATCTTTTCAAGAAAGCACTCATATGGATTCTTGTGTGTGATGCCCTTAAAGCTAAAAAGTCTTAAGGGCTGATTATGCCATGTTACTCATACATTTGATGCTGTAACACTGATTTTTTTGCTATTTCTATTCTCAGCATTGTTTTTGTTTTTATTGTTACACTCATGTTCATTTTCATGCAATTTTAATTGATATTCACAACAATTCTTGTTGAAGTTTTATAATCAATGTGTTTACTAAACTAAAATTGAGTCATGTGAATGTTTGATCACATGTTGATCACATGATGTATTAGGATTATTTAAAGGTGGAGATAACCATGTCAAGCATTTCTGAAGAAGTCTTTGATAAAGACGGAAGCACTTGACTGCATTTGGTCTGTTTTTGCTGTCAATAAATTGGATTTGTGGTTTGGAATTTGGTTTGTGTGGCTCCTGGTCCTCTACCTTCACTACTTGAGTTTTCTATTTCCCATCCATTCAGCAAGATTTCTCTTGAAGAGGGCAAGTGTGGTGCTCTGCTTGACATGTATGGGAAGTCTATTCCATAGCATGGGCAGTCTCTGGGTTATGAACCTGTCCCTCCAGCATGTTCTGTTGATTGTGGTAATGAGGTTGAGGTCTGTGGAGTGTGTGGTGCAGAGGGATTTTGATTTATTTAGATGTAGCATTTCTAACAGAGCTGGGTCAGACATGGCTTTGCAAGTCAAGCAGAGATCACCTCTAAGTAGGTGATATGAGACAGAGAATGGTTGTAGCTGTTTGAGTCTGTCCATATAGGACAACTGTTTAAGTCCTAGGATCATCTTTGTGAGGTACTTTTGTGGCCTCCCTAGTTATTGCAGGTGTCTAGTGAGGTACATGACAAATGGGGCATTGTACTTGATGATTGACCTAATGAGGGAAGAGGAGAGGGAGAAAATTATCTCTTTCTTCCTGGATGCAAAACCCTTAGTAATGAGATGTGCCATATAGAAGGACTTTCTGACCACAGTGGCAATGTGGTGGTAAAAAGAGAGGTTGCTGTCAACCTGTGTTCTCAGATCTGTTATAATGCCTTATGTGTTCAGTGGACTACCATCAATATGGTAATGTATGGGAACCAAGTTTTTCCCAAAGGGAATGATGACACATTTTTTGGCATTGAGCTTAAGACCATGGTTCTGACACCAGTTTTTGGTCTCAGTGAGGCCTTTCTGCAAGATGTCAACATCACTTGGGGATATAATAATAGCTCCCAACTTGCAATCAGGTGCAAACTTTGTCAACCAGAGTCCCTTCGTGTTGGCCTGAACATCAGTGAAGTAGATACCAAACAGGGGAAGACCCAGGACCGAACCCTGCAGGTCTCCACTCATGACTGGTCATCAGTCTGACTTGAAGTCAGCTACTTTCACACTGTGGGTTCTATCTGTGAGCCAGTTTGCAACCCACCTAGTGATATAGGGGTTGATGCCTAGCTTAGTATTTTTTCTATGATTCCTACACAGGAAATGGTATCAAAGGCCTTGGCCAGATCAAGGTAGGCTGTATGAACCACTTTGCCATCATCCACAGCTGTGGTGACTGACTCAAAGAAGTCAACCAGGTTGAGCAGGCATGATCTACCCTTCACAAAACCAAACTGTGTGGGATCCAGAGTTTGGATATTCCCTATATCCTTGTTTATTAGGACCATTATGATGCATTCCATAGCTTTGCATATCAGACTTGTCAGGCTAATGGGGCAATAGTTCCCAGGGTCTGTAGCATCCTCATTTGTGGAGAGGGATGACTGTAGCAGTGCACCATTCTGTAGGGACAAAGCCTGAGGTGAGGCTGTGATTGAACAGGGCACACAGGTGTGGTGCCAGTTCACTCTGTAGTTCATGTAGAATATAGCCAGGGATATTGTCAGGTCCCACAGAAGCTGTATTCTTGGCCTTGGACAGTGCTGTTTTAACCTGTGCAACAGTATTACTGGGTGCCTGGCAATCTACTGGTATTGTGATTGGTCCTTTGGCAGGGAGAGAGGGGTAAAGTTGGCACTGAATCTGTTGGCCAGTATATTGGCAATATCTGTTGGCTTGACATAGGAAGTACCATTGTGCAGTAGCTCAGAGCAATTCTGGGTGCTGCCATGGTGATTCTTTACATAACTATAGAAGGCCTTGTGGTTGTCTTTCCTATCTGCTGCAATTCTGTTTTTATAGATAGCTGTAGAGGATTTGGTGAGGGATCTCAACCTTTTGTTGAGGCTGATAAGGGAGTTTTTGTAGTCTTGGGAATTCACCTTATTCCGCATCAGTTTCTTTACTCTGTTGTAGAGTTTGTTTATGGCAGCGGACCACCAGATTGGCTTCCTTTTTTGGAGGAGAGCATCTTGGTTCTATTGGGTATGGCGAGATCCATGCATTTGTGTGCGTATTCGTACAGTGCATTGGTGTATGATCCGGTGGTCATGCAACTATTCTCCATTTGGATGGGTGCCATGAAGTTGAACACCTCTGTTTTAGGAGCCCAAAGTTAGCTTTGGAGACGTTTTTCATGATGGTTACCTTTGCAGGATGATGGGAGGGATGGGAATTTCCAAGGTGATTAGTTTGTGATCGGATCTAACCAGGGAGGAGTTGACTATTGGTATAGAGCAATGGTCACTCATGTTAGTAATGACCAGGTCTGGGATGTTGCTGCCTCTAGTAGTGGGGTACGAATAAGCTGGTTCAGGGCATTGGAAGTAATGAATTCCAGGAAACATTGGGCAAGTGTATTGCTACATGAGTAGTTTTCCCAGTTAATGGAGGGATAGTTGAAGTCACCCAGTATAAGAGTGTTAGGTTGGACCCTAATATTCTCCAGGGTGCTTAGGAACATGGAGTGTGGGTCTTGGGACATGGTTGGGGACCTATAGCAGGCTATGACCTGACTCGCTTTCTTTCCCAATGTTAGCTGCACCTGAAGTATCTCTGATGCATTATGTTGGGCTACCAGTCTGGAGGTGTGCGCATCCTTTATGAATATGGAAACACCACTGCCTTTGGAGCTTTGTTCCAAGTTCTTGGGTTGAAAGGTGTGGAATGAGTTATATCCTGGTAGTGCAGGGGTGCTTTCTGTTGCTTTGAACCAGGTTTCTGTTACAGCACAAATGTCAATGTTCTCCATTTTAAGGGGTGCTTCAAGTGAGTGCATTTTGAGACTTACACTTCTAGCATTGAGCAGCATGACCCTCAGATTGCATTTGTTTGTAGCTGTCATGGTGGTAATTTGGTCCTTGGAACACAACCTTTAAAGGCACTATAAGGGTGGCAATTGCCTTGACCAGTATCCAGAAGCCCAGGGTTGACAGATGCAGGCCATCTCTGGTAAAGCATCGAGATCTGTCAATCATGTCATCCCAGGCAGACAGACACTGTATCCCCTTGGAATGACACCGGAAACATAGCCAGTTGTTGAAATCAATCATTTACTGCTTGTACTTTGATATAATTCTGGATGATGGTAGGATGCTGCTCAGGGCTGGGGTCCTACCCACCTGGGCTACATAATCCGAGAGCTACTCCGTGTCTCTTTTCATGTAGTCTGGAGAGGTATGTCTCAGGTCATTCACACCCACATGTACAATGACAGAGTCATATTTGTACCTGTTGTTGTGGGACCTGAGTGCATGAGTTATGTGGTGGATCCTGGCACCTGACAGGCAGCTGACTGTTACTTTTGAAAAGTTCTTTAATTCTGGTACCTCGTCCCTTGCCTTCTCCTGAATATACAATTCTCCATAACAAACACCACTTTATTTCACAATTAAGCTTCCTTCATTAATAAGCACAACCATGTATCTAGCAGCAAGAAAAAGCTTTGTGAAAGCATTATTTAGAAAAACAATTTTTGAAACCTCACTCTTTTAAAATTATTCTACTTCATTATATATAAATATGAATATATATATATTATATTTATATTATAAATATATAAATTTATTTACTACTATTGCATAATACATTTTGTATACATTCTTTTTAAACCTGAATCTCTTCAAAATCATTACTTCTGGAGATCGTGGAAAGCCTCCTGTGGAATTGCAGTCATAGTATTCTAGGGCTCTATACTTTGACATCATTATTTTTGGTGCCATCCAAACTTTAACCCACTTCAAAACATTTTGTAAATAGCCTCCCTTACCCGAAACTATGGGGCGTCCTGGTGTTCCTAATGTCTTTATGTATGATTTTGTAAATAGCCTCCCTTACCACTATGGGGGGTCCTGGTGGGTTCCTCTAATGTCTTTTATGTATTTTTTAAAAAATCCCAGTTCCCACCTTTATCAGCCTGGGTGAAATGCATATTGTTTATTTACATCTTTTTAAATAACAAAGCCTTCCATTCATTTCCTATTTAAATTATACTTTTTCTTTTTCAACAAAACTTTTTTGTCTTCTTTAGTTTTAGTTTTTAACAGTGTTTTTCTCAAACACATTAATAATAACAAATCTCTTAGGTGGCATTTTTTCACACTTAAGGTACTGTCAGCCTTCCATACCCCGTGCTAAAGGTGTAGCCCCCCATCTTCACACACTTCTCCTCACACACTTCCTCCAATGTCTATAAAATCATCATCATTTCTCATCATATTCAATATTCATTCTCTGAATTCTCTCTGCATCTCTATTTTTATCACAATTTTCCATTCATCATCATCATTACATTAGAAAAAACTCTCTTAAGTACAACTTTCTACAAAACTGTCTAATTTCCAAGATAAATCAAAGAGAAACAAACACAGGTACAAACAAACTGCTTTGAATGAAATATTTAAATCCGAGATGTTTAAAAATGTTATAACTCTCACTTCACAAATGTCCACGTACACACATGAATGTTTGAATCTGGCACAAACTTCTGCTGTAGACCCCCTTCATTGCCAAAATCTACATTTGAACAGCTGCTCCCTCCCTCGTTTTGTCTCACTGTGTTATCTCCTCTTCCCCTTTTTTTTATTTTGCCTCTCCCTTTCTGCTGCACCCTGTCTGTTGCTGTCTGCTACTCCATTACTCTCAGCTTTGTTACTTTCTTCTTATTCAACCTAGTGAGTGGGACATCAGTGTGCCTCACTATCGAGTCACCTATGATTTGTGTGCTGGGCATGCTGTTTTGCTGTAGAGGCTTTGGTTGAGTGGCAAACTGTTTAGGATAGTTATGTGTCTCGTTATTGGTGTTGTGGTGGTTGAGTGCGTTTCTGCCTTGGAGGCCTCTGCTGTTTGGGTAGATTTATAATGAAAGCCTCTGCGAAGGTGGGTGTGTGGTTTGTGTCTTTATGTGAAGGCAGTGCTGGTGTGTGTTTTGGAGGGCTATGTGTTCCATGTGGTGTGGTACAAGTGTTAACCTTCTCCTCTTGACCAGGTATTCCGGTCTTGGCTGGAGAGTGCGTGGCTTCCAATTTGGATATATAAGTGCATCTCTCACAAATCTCAGTGTTGGAAGGTAAGAGGGGAGGGTTGTCAGTGTACATGAGGCAGTTGCTACATTGCCTCAGGATGCCCAAGTTCACCAGGTTAATAGAAGAAACCACAAGGAACTGACCTTTAGATGTGCCTGGAGGGGTGGGCATTAATAATAAGTACTGGAGCTGTTTCCTTGTCGAACATTTAGTGCTGGTAGCACTTTTGTGAGCTACAATAATTGCTACCAGAAGACTGGTAAAGTGGTAGACTAATAAGCTAGTAAAAGTGCAGGAGAGGACAGAACTGGCAGATCTAAGGGAACAATTGAAGAGCAGACTTTTTGACACTGCTCAGATGCTTTCAAACAGTCCTGGATACATTAAAGCTGTATCTGGAGGACTAGTTACAGGAAAGGCAGGAAACAAGCTTAGACCTTTTTTTTTGGCAAACTATATGTGGTCTGTGACCCTTAACAATGCCCATGTGTGTGATATTGTTGCCAAACTGGCCACAGTGAGGGTAGTGACACACATGTCAGCATCATGCATCATACCCGCCTGAAACATGCAAATATAATGTTTGCTACACTATCACTTGTCCAGGCTTGTAAGCGCACTACATGACTCCACATCTTATGTCTGGTCGGTTATCTCACCATCCATGTAGGCATTCAGAACATTACATGCTGTAAGAGGTAGTGTGTTATGTCCCATGCACATAATCTATGTGGGGCATGTCATGTGTATGTAATAGTACAGTATATAATGGTGGAAATGTAGGTCTACTAATCTGTATATTGCCAGCTGTGTTTATGTTACTGTGTGTACATCCTGTGTGTCAGTCCTTACTGTGTGTATGCAAAGGATATACATTTTTATCTCCCTGTTCCACCCAGTGGACTCAGGAATACATACCATAGACCTGTCATACACTGTATCATGCATGCCCTTATCAACTGCATCATTGTTGAGTGTATGGTAAAGAAATGGCAGGGCCAACAGGTGTTGACAGGTAAATCTGTTGCAGTTAATGTAAAGGCTATGCTTGTGAAGGACCTGCTGACAGTACTGCAGTAACCTGTTCTGTATGTATGAGCCTGTGGTAGTACACAACACTGAGCTAACATGTTTGAAGGCTACCTGTCTGGGACAAAGGGTATGTATGCAAGGGTATGTATGCAGCGGCAACAATATCCTAGGCCTAGTCATTACCAACATGAGTGACTGGTGTTCCACACCTGAAGTCAACTCCTCGTTGGTCCAATCCGACCATAAGCTAATCACCCTTGATATCCACATCCCGCTTCCACCCCCCATTAAGGAAACCACGATAAAATATTTCTCCAAAGCCAACTTCATGCTTCTTAAGACAGAAGTGGTGAACTTCATGACACCCATGCAGATGGACAATACAGTTACAACTGCTGAATTCTACACAAATTCACTCTATAATCACTTACAAGAGGGCATGGATCGTGCTATCCCAAATAGAATCCTCCAAAAAAAGGAAGCCAATCTGGTGGTCCCCTGCCATAAACAAACTGTACAACAGAAGGAAGAAACTGTTGCAAAAAAGAGTAAAATCTCATGAGTGGAAGAGCTCCCTTGTCAGCCTCAGTAAGAAGCTGAGATCCCTTATAAGATCTTCCAAAACTAGCTAAGAAAACAAAATCGCCACTAATTCTAAGGACAACCACAAAGCATTCTACAGCTATGTCAAAAATCTCGATGGCAACACCCAGATCTGCTCTGAGTTACAGCACAAAGGTACATAAATTACAGAACCAAATGATATTGCCAACATCCTGGCAGATAGGTTCAGTGCTAACTTTACCCCCCCTAAAGAATCCATATCTATACAAGAAGAATGCGGAGTCCCTGTAATCACAACTACGCAGGTAAAAGCTGCACTCTCTAAAGCCAAAAACACAGCATCCATGGGACCGGACAACATCCCAGGCTGTGTTTTACATGAACTTCAGAACGAACTGGCTCTCCACTTAAGCACCATGTTCAATAATAGCCTCACATCAGGCTTTGTGCCCACTGAATGGTGCACAGCAACAGTTATCCCACTCCACAAATGGGGAACCACCACTGATCCTGGGAACTATTGACCTATTAGCCCGACGAGCCTGGTCTACAATACCATGGAACATATCATCATGGAACTCATAAACAAAGACATTGGTAACCTCCAAACTCTGGATCGCACCCAGTTCAGGTTTGTGAAAGGCAGATCATGCCTCTTGAACCTGATCGACTTCTTTGAGGCAGTCACCAAAGCCGTAGATAAGGGTAAGGTGGTTCACACAGCCTATCTTGACCTCACCAAGGCTTTTGACACCATCCCCCATTCTGGAATTATAGCTAAACTCACTAAACTAGGTATAAATCTTTATGTCACAAGATGGGTTGCCAACTGGCTCACTGACAGAACCCACACTGTAAAAATTGCAGACTCCAAATCTGACCTCAAACCAGTGACAAGTGGAGTACCACAGGGTTCTGTCCTGGGACCTCTCCTGTTTGGTATCCACTTCTCTGAAGTACAGGCTAACACAGAAGGCCTCTGGCTAATGAAGTTCACAGAAGACTGTAAACTAGGAGCCATAGTCAAGTCCCCAAATGATGTGGACATCCTACAGAAGGGCCTCACTGAAACAGATGCCTGGTGTCAGAGCCATGGCCTCAAGGTCAATGCCAAAAAGTGCAGTGTCATCCCCTTTGGTAAAAACTCTGTACACATGAACTACCACATAGGCAGCAATCTACTTAACACTGAATGTGTGATAAGAAACCTTGGGACCCAGGTGGACAGTAGTCTCTCCTTTGATAGTCACATCGCCACAGTAGTCAGGGAGTCCTTCTATGTGGCACACCTCATCATAAAAGGGTTCTCATCCAGGAAAAATGAGGTCATTGTTCCCCTCTTCTCGACACTCATTAGACCCATTATAGAATACAACTCCGCTTTTGGAATGCACCTCACAAGACATCTGCAGCAGCTGGAAAGGCCACAGAAGTACCTCACAAAGAGGATTACTGGCCTCAAACAAATGCCCTACACTGATCGCCTCAAAAAACTCCAGCTTTACTCTATAGCATATCGCCTACTCCGAGGTGATCTCTGCCTTACATATAAAACTATGTAAAACCCAGAGCTGTTGGACATGCTACACCTAAAAACATCCCAATCCCTCTGAGCTACATGCTCTAGGGACCTAAACCTTGCCACCACAATAAACAGGACATGATTGAGGGATAGATTCCTGTCCCAGAGACTTCCCATACTCTGGAACAGGCTACCCATCTATGTCAAGCAAAGTTCTTCATTAGCACTCTTCAAGAAAAATCTTGATGAGTGGATGGGAAATAGGAAATACACCCCGGGGATCACTTCTGTGTCTCTGCTCGACAGTGGCACAGGAAAATAACTTTCTTGGGTGGTGTAAGCCAGGAAACCTTGTTGGCTAGGCTTATGTAGGCCCTTGGGCTGATAGCCTAGTACCTACCTATGAACCTATGAACCTGACAGCTGTACCCCTCACACACTGTTGCATGCATACTCACCTGGTACATGTACATATAAAACTGTACCTTGCCTATGACATGGTCGATGTATTCTCAGTCTGTCATACTGCATCTTGGGAATGTCCACAGCTTGCAAACACACAGACACCTGGAACACTAACAGAATACAGCATGTCAGACTACATTCAGTCAGTGGTACTAACAGCAATAATGCCTCCTGGCTAATACGGTGCATACACCTGTATGTGTACCTATAACAAATGCAAGCAGGCAGCACCTTACATAGTATTACATAGCTACACTGTACTATATTCACCCTGTGCATCAGACCCATATTAGCATGTCCCTGCATTGATGGTATAGATGACAGGGATGTGGCACAGGTATAATCATATGCACAGGGTGTGGTGTGGGTTTGCCAGAGCCCTAGGCTGGGCCATTCGGTTAACATCATGTGTGTGTGTTTGGAGGGGTATCTAATAGATGGGCTGTGCAGAAGTGCTGTGTGTGTCTGGAGGTGACCTGCCTGTGATACAGATGTATGCACACAGTCACGCCATTTGGCTGGCCTACACAGGGGTATGTTGGACAGCTATGTACCGTACATGGCAGGGTGTCCAGGTCACCATCTCTGGGCATGGATATGGGAAGTGGTCCTGCCAGGGGTATCACTGACACCACCAGGGCACAGGCTAGATGCAGTTCTCCTTCCTAATGGTGACTGCTGTCTGCTGGATCTGTGCCCCAGACAGGACTGGACAGGACCACATGGCCATGGCTTGCTCCAGTGTGATGTGGACAGCAACCCTCCTTCGGTAGTGCTGGTGTCACTGCCACTAAGGGAGTGTGAAGGTGCAAGGCCCCATAGACTCTCAGCTGTTGTTGGTGATGACCTGAATCCATGTGACCAATGCCCATCTCCCACCATATGCTCTAGCACAGACATGCCACAGTTGAAGATTGCCAAAGTCTCACCCCACTGTCTATTCATGACCTCAGTATTTTGACACGTGGCCTCAATCAGGTCATGTATGTCACCACGTAAATCAGGGAGAGTTGCATCCAGCACCCTGAGTATTTGTGTGTTGTGGTGTTCACTATGTGTCTGTGTATCCATAGCAGCCCAGAACATGCATCTGGTGACTCCTTCAGTGGCATTTGCAACAGTGGTCAGATGAGCAGCATTCCTCCTGCAAGCACCCCTGTTCATCCGCCTGTGTCAGACCTCGCCTACACTCTGGCTATAGCCAGTGTCTACACTCACACCTGCCATAGTCACCACACTAGCCTGTTCAATGCCACCACCTGCCAACTGTCCATCATCTGTGGCCACTGGTGATGGGATACAGATTCATCCCTTGACAACCCCACTTGTACCTCACTATTCCTATCATCATTGTCAGAGTCGGCAGAGATAATGACATCAGTTTCCAAAAGGGGGGGCACCAAACCCCATTGCCACATGTGAGGGGAAAACAACATATGTACATTAATACCTGCACTTTGATGTTGGCTGGTATATACACACACACACGCACACACACACACACACACACACACACACACACACACACACACACACACACACACACACACACACACACACACACATACTTATAGGTGAGGTAGCACAAATCTGTTACACAGACCACACATTGCCCAAATGGTGACATGCATGACACACGGCCCTCAACATCATGCATTGCAGCCAATTTTACTACATGTAACTAACAATACAGAACTCTGGGATATGTGATTAGTGTTAATATGTGATGGCCATTCACCAGCATAGACTGCACCCATGTACACATCATTGCTGTTCACCTGTATAGCATAGTGGCAAGTACTACATCACATACCTCACAACTGTACAGATCCTCACAGGATGTGTAGAAGTCTGGCTCATATGTTTGCTCTATTTCTCATAACCCCTGTGTTTCTCTGATGCATAAGTGGGATGATCTGAGGAGTGACATCACTGATTAATGGCATACATTTGAGTTTTAGACCTCCAAACCAGCAGTGAATGTACGGTCACACAATTCCTGTTACACCACCAACCTTCTACGCTTACAGTGGATATGATAAGTGTGCACAACCCTGTTAACATGCCATGTTCTTGTAATATACAAGATGAGACCACAGTAATGCATTCAAATATGTTACCCACTGTTCATGTGACATATGACTTATGCAATCCAATTGATAAACAAACACGTGTTACATGTAAAATATATTGACTGCAATATGTACAATATGGTGACTGCATAACTGTGTACACCCTTAAAATGATACTTTGTTGGAGCACTTTGTAAGTGACTTACAGCATTCCCTCTTCTTGTGAAGGTATCGATCAGCATGGCATATCTTGACTTGGCATTATTTGGGCACTCTTCCATGCAAAGGTCACCCAACTCTGTCAAATTGTGTGGGTAGCTCATGTGCACAGCCCTCATCAGGTCACACTGGTGCTTTACTATCTGATATAGGTGTAGGCTGTGGCTAGGCCAATCCATAACCATGAGTGTGTTCAGGTGGAGCCATTCTTAGATACCTTTGGATGTATGCTTCGGGTCTTTGTCATATTGAAGGCTGACACACCTCCCCATCCTCAGCATTCTTGCAGATGCCTGATGGATTTTGGGCAGACATGGGTGTTATTTGGAAATGGCCCAAATTCCCACCCCCATGACTACAGTCCCTAATCTGGCTTTGGAACAGCATCCCCACAGTGGGCCACTGCCACAAGTGTGATTTATCATGGGGATGTTGGTCTTCAGGTTATGAGAGGTGTTGCTTGTGCACCACACATATCTTCTGGTATTGTGGCTGTGAGGTCGATCAATAGTCTCATTACACCATGACACATTTTCACACATGCTTTTGGGAGACGTGATGTGCTATATTGCAATCTGTATTCACTCCTGGATGTTTTCTGGTGTGGAAAATGCTTCCATCTTCTCACCCTACCCCATGGGCCAGACGTATGCAGAATATGGGAGAGTATTCCCACAGTTAGTACACAACACCAGTACTAGAAAGAGATACCTGCAACTCCCTCAGTGTTGCTGTTTGTCTCCTGGCAGCCTCCCTGACCAGGTCTTGACATGTCTTGACATAATTTTTGGGGGGACGTCAAGTTCTTTTCAACAGCACTGTTGTCCCATATTCAATCCACCTTTTGACAACTGTCTCCACTGTGTTCCATGGTGTATGCAATTCTTTGGTAATGTTGTTGTACCCTACTCTTGACTGATACCTTTCAAATATGATATCCCTTTGCTGCTTTGTAAGTTGTCTGCAAGCCATGGCTGTTGCTATTGCAGGCAACTGAGCAAATGTCATGATTATCCCACTTGAAAAGCAGACTATTATTTGGTGTTACTCAGAGTGCCTTTACTTGATGGCAGGTGTGTGCCCAAGCAGACTGTATGCTGTCAGTAAATCACAAGCTGCTGCAATAACATATTATTTGAAGGGTTTTTGTTGGTCTCTGTCCAGAAGTCTTGCACTGACAGCTCATGAGGTATGCTACAGGGATGTTACATTCTCATCAGATAGGCCTCTGTGGTGACCACTGTGATGTAATGCAGTTAACCCCAACACAAGTAAACATGCACATAAAGCGATATGGCTATGAGTGACAGTTGTGTGCATGGTACATTGCATGGCCTTCAAATGCCTGGGGTATTGGCAAACCACAATAGAACAATTGCATACTCACCAGCTGCAGGCTGCCATCCCACATGCAGACCAGAGGGACTTAGGTAGTTGTGAGAGGGAAGTATTGTCAGCAGACTCACATGTGGCATTGGTACAGGATATTTGTAGCATGTCTGCACATTTACAGTACAACCCCCAATACTGCACAATTTGCTGTCCTTCACCATAGATGTGCATGTCTGTGCATTAGGAAAACCCATCCACAACTGCAATCTGACCTGACACATGCATGTAGATACTCTACAATTACAAGTATGCCTGCTACACTAGTCTAATAATCTACACTGGGGCCTTACCTGCACACATCTCGTCCATTGTCTGGGTGCCACCCACTGCCAGTATGTGTGGGGTCTGTACTCTGATGTTGTACAGGGATGAGTGCCCCAAGGTATCCAAGGAGCTCCTGGTGGTTCTCAGTGGGGCTGCATGGCCAGGCCCACACCTGTGGCTGGGCGGTCCTTGGCCACTGCAGCAGCCCTTTGCTGGACATGGCTTATAACGTCACTTTTAAGATGCCAGACCTGCTTGTATGTACATGTGTGCAGGCCAACATAATTTACCCTGTGGACAAGGTCATCCCACAGGTCAGTCCTCTCCTGCAGATGTTGCTGGCTCCAGCCAAACATTATGGCATGGTTCTTTAGTATGGCTTCTATGATTATATTTGTCTCAGCCACTGAGAAAGTTGACCTTTGCTGATGCAACATTGCACCTGGAAGACATAAAAAAAGGAGATACATCACAGGACCTCATACATTTGGCAACAGTATGTACAAAACTGCACAGCTACATTGCATACCAGTACAACCACATCATACCCCTGTAATGTATCAGCACTGTATCTGCTTGCATTGCACTGGTGGTCCTGGAGTGTCATATTCCCCCCAATGAGGGCTAGTTGATTCCATAATCCTGTACTCCTCATTCATGTCTGTGTAGATGGATGACATTGGCCATCTTCCATGTGGATGGGGTGTGGATGGTGCCAATGCTTGGTATGACAACAGAGTGTAATGGAGCTGGGAGAACATGCCTGAGTTCATGTAGGATGCAGACAGGGATATTATCAGGTCCCATGGATGCTTACATTTGTTGCCTTTCTGTAGGCAATATGTACCTGCTCACTGGTAATGAGGGGGAGGGGTGTGGGTGCTGTGCATATCCACCAATAGTGATGCTGAGCCGGGGGGTGGTGTTTGCCCTAAACGTATCTGCAGCAGGTTGGCTATAGCTATGTTGTGTGTGTATGTGGTCTGATTGGCCACCATTACAGGGCGGGTTGGTTTGTTTCCTCAGAGATTGCAGACATATGTGAAGATGGCCTTGTGAATGGCCTTGGTGGATATGTCCAATTTGTACTCATAGTTAGCCTTACAGTACTCCACCTGTGGCCTTATATGCTTAATCAGACAAAGGCTGACTTGATGCCAAGTTGGCGCGTGCTCCTGATTTACCCTGTACAATCAATATAGGGACCAAGTCTGTGGTTTGTATATTGTTGCTGTCCACCACAGGCATTCAGCTTACCTTGAGGGGGTTGATGTTGTCCTGTCAGGTATTGCTGAGGCCATAAAGCTATGTAGGTGCCCACATAGTACTGTGTTGTGGGCCTGGACACAGCTGCAAGTTCCAACATATGGCATGCCCTTCATGTGGGCCTTGGCCGTTTCCCTTGCCTGTGCGGGGACATTACAGAAGTGTGGGGGCTACAGCTTCATAGACAGTAGGTGGAAATACCTCACAGGTCAGGACATGTGGAGACAGCCCAACAACATGGGGGACAAAGCTTCAGATTTTGGTACAGATTGTATTTCATTAGTGCTGTTATACACATGGAGGGTTGCTACATTGACAGTGTTTGTCTGGACATGCATTTACTGGGTGACTTGACATCTGACAGTGATATGCCTCTGACATACCTCTCAGCTGTCATGTTGTCCAGACTGGACAGATATTTGCCTATTATGTTTGGTCTACTCCTCGAACTACATCTGTTTTTGTGGGGTTGGTAGGATAATGTGAGGACTGTAGTCCGTAAGTGTTGACATCCATTGGTGTTCCTGACATCATATCCTTCAGGGATGTTCTGTTACAACACCACGTGTAACATTGGCTAATGTTTCAGTTTGTAACACCATTATGTGTGATATGTCCCTCTTTCCAGCCGCCTGTCCCACAAGTATGCCATGCATTGTCCAGATGTCCTGCACTACCAGGTGTAGAGTTATGGTATATCATTAATTACCAACTGCACTCCAGTTATCATGTCAATGACCTGACAGACTCCTGGCCATGGTATGCAGTTGTGGCCAGGGTTATGGGTCCCCACCCTGGTAATTCTGTGGAAATCTGCACATATGGCAGTTATGCATGTCTGGCCATTGTGAACAGACTGCCAAGATTGTGTAGCAGTGTTGTGTGTAGATGTTTGTTGAGCTGGGTAGAGAGAGTAGCAGATGTGAGTGCCATACATCCTTTACCTGTCTGACTCTGCATGCTGCTACAGCTGCTAATGGTCTATGCTTGTGGTGGCTGACTGTGGCATGTCCTGTAACACCTCAGGATTCCCATTACACTGTGACTTGGGGCAGTATATGTCGGCGTAATGTGTGAGTGGCAAACGGTATGTGGTTGCTCACACAGTATTATATTGTCATGTTCAGTTCGCTTACTGGTATGTCACTGTGACTGTGATGCACTTGTTTGGGGGTATGCACTTTCACACCAGTTTCTGTTTTCCACCAGTGTTACATCCTTGTAGTGCCTGCTATATTTGCTAATGCATGTGTACAGTGCCAGAGCTGGACCTGGGTAGTGTTATGTCAGTCAGATTGTAGTTTGGACAGTGCTCGGTAGCTCAGTGTACTTTCCCTAATGTTGTGTCATGTCCACATATTCATAGGATGTCCAGTTGTCTGTCCAATATCTTTGGTCTGGTTCCCATGAGTGTTATGTATGCATGACACATCAATGGGATGATGGGGGATTGAGATCAGTAACTAATGAGAAGTAAGTGAGTCCTGGAATTGTGATATTTCAGTCGATATATGTTAGGACATACACTGTTACTACATGAACTTTCTCAGCTTATCTACTGACATATTTTGGACATGTCCCTATTTTCAGGACTTTGTCCCCCCACTTTGTCAGGCTTGGTCCAGATTCATTGCACTAATAGGTTCTGAGCATACTTCTCCACTGCCAGAATTTTCACAAAATGTCCAGATGTTTGTATCATACTTTTGTTCAGTTCCACAATGTATTTATATTTGTCTGGTAAATCACGGTGATGATCGAAGGATTTATGTCAGTAAATAAATGACATGACATTTCAGTTTCCATCCTCATATCCTTCAGTGATTGTCTGCTGAAACACACACTGTTGCTGTAACACGTTTTCATTTGTAATAGCGATTTTTGCAATATGTCAGTATATATGGCCCATTCCTCCCCCTTTTACAGCCTTTGTAGAGGTTCCTTGCACTAACAGATTGAGAGGGATGGTTCTGAGGTATAACTGCACTGCATGTTATATACATACACACACACACACACACACACACACACACACATATATATATATTTTTTTTTTTCCTTCTTTTATATTTTTATATACGTATATCTATATTATGACTCTAATTTTCCATATATATGTTTCATCAGACATATATATATATATATATATATATATATATATATATATATATATATATATATATGTGTGTGTGTGTGTTTGTCTATATACAACACACAAAAGATTCCACAAAGCTTTCTCCTTAATGTTGTATGCCTCTATTGCATGATATGTTTGAAAATGCAGCATTAGCGCCTCTAGTTCAGATGGTGTAGTGGTACATTCCTGTGACTGTTGTATTCAAGGTCATGGGTTCAACAGTTAGGACTGCTGTTTTCTTTATTAATGTTAAATGACCTGAATGCAGGATATGCTTGTTAAAGCATTGCAGTTTCCCACAGCTCACATGCTGTAGTGACATTTTGGTGTGATTGTAGAGGACAGCATATCAGGTTCGAGACTTGGCAGGGCTGTCTATTTTGTTGCTGGGCACAACAAGGTCTATTGGATACAGACTGATTAAGGCACGTTTAAGCATATTATATTTATAATGTTATATTTAAGCAATAACCCACAGCTGGGTGTGAGTAATGCTGGATTTACCCATGATTGATGTGGTTTAGTCACAAGAGCGAAGCCCAAGTGAACAAACAAAGCCAGCTGTGGGTAAATCTAGCATTGCCCACACCCAGCCATGGATTATTGCTGTTATACAATGACATTATTTAAGAAAAACAATACTTACCTTTCTTATATAATGTCAGGGTATCATGCCTCTGTTATGCCCTTCTACGGTTTTCCGGTATCCTGTGGCATTTCTGATGTACTGTGCATGCATAAGGGACGTGTTCCCACACTTACGCAGTACATCAGTGCTGTGTAGAGGTAGCAACAGTAATAGGGTGAGCTCCATTGCTTTTTTTAACATATCTCAGTATGTTATACTAGTTGAAGAACTTGTATAACATAGTGAGATATATTTAAAAAGCAACAGAGATCTTCCTTTCTCTGTTGAAAGGAAGATCTCCATTGCATTTTTGTATACAAGTTCTTCAACTCGTAACACATAGTGAGATATGTTAAATAAAGCAACAGAGATCATTTCTCCCTTGCTATCTCTGGAAACATAAAAAAAAGGGGGATATACAAATGGTCCAGGCAACCAGACCTTTTTCCATTAGTATACTCTTGGATTTACAACGGGCACTCTGTTTGGGCTGGCCAATTAGCGTACTCATTTTTGTATGTTAATGGCCAGTCAATGTATAATATAAAATAAATATTTACATACACATTATAATTTTATGTTTACCTTCCATGACATCCCCCTATGTGCTTTCATTACATTCTATTCTTGTGTGACTACACTGTATGGGGCACTTGTGTTTATATGGGGGTTTCACATATTTTCTACACTGACAACTCACTTTTGGAACTGCTACACTACCCTGGTTGACAAGAAATAGTTGCTACATAATTTAAATTTACTAAAATAATTCTAACACTACTGTCACATGAGAAAGTAAGCTGCCTGTCTTACAACTTGAACCATGAATGCCTACATGTAAAGCTGCAACCCTTACCACTACACTATCTTGGCTTGGAATGTTCAACTGTCTATTTTCATTTAGCTCCTATGGGATGTTTAAGCTGTAATGTACACGCCCTCTTAGCTACACTTAAACATTCCCTAGGGCATTAAATACAAGGATATATTATAACTATTTTTTTAGGTTCTATGGGTGTGTATTGTGGGGTTCTTACAACTACTTGGGACTGTATGTGACATAATGGCAATGACTGGGCTTTCAGGATTCTATGCGTGTTTCATGCTGATGCATGGCATGTTCTCTATGGACTTTCCTGTTTTTGTGGGGCTGTGCTTGTGCTTATTTAAGTTTGGGGGATTTATCCCCTGTTATGTTCTTAGAACAAGAAATCGGGACATAGCCATAAATAAAAGTGGGACAATGGATCAAAAATATGGACTATTTTTAAATATTGCTCTTGCTCTTGATAGAATAACAGGCTTTGCATTGGTATGATTTTCCTGAAGGGTATAATGTCTGAAACTCAAATGTCTCTCATTATTTTCCATCTTCAATCTTTAATGATTTTTTACTAATTTGCAAGAAAACCATAATTTTATGAAAAGTGGACCAAAAATATGAGGCAGAACTCTGGACATTCTGTGAAAATCTGTAGGGTTGGGAGGTATGTATGTGTGCATTTACACACATTTCCTGCTTCTGCAGGATGCATAAGTGCCATACGATGCTTTAGCAATACAAGGGGTGTGTCACAGAAGCTGTGACACCCCCCCTGTATTACTTTCCTCTGGGCGTTTTTATTTCAGTGTCCGTGGACACTGAACTGATCTATTTTACATTTCAGTGTCAGCGGACACTGAGATACTGGCATAATATTAGAGCTAAGCTCTAATATTATGCCAGTACAGCTTAGAAAGTGAGCACAGGGGGTGTGTCTAGTGTCCATGTACTGCTCAGTCACACCCCTGTGCTCGTACATGGTTCATATCCATGTGGGTTAAACAGCAGCATGCCTTCATGCATATGCAAGGTGCGCTGCTGTTCTACACATACACAAACCACTCCGTGCAGGAATAGCACTATTCCTGCATGGAGTTAAAGAATCCTGGGGTTTGTTTTTCTTTTGGAATGTACTCTGTTGAAGGTGGCGGAGGTTGGAGTGATGGTGAATGGAGAAGGAGACGGTCTGGATGGTGGTCTGTGGTGTCGGCAGAGAGGAAATACTTGGTGGTTGCTGTTGATGGTGTGGTCAGTGACACCAGTCAGGCCTGCAAGTAGAGGTGGTAGTCTGTGGTCGGAGAGGGTCAGAAGGAGGAATGTTGGACTGGAAGTTGCTATAGATGGTCAGGACTGCAGGTAGCATCAGTTGACTGCAGGTAGCAGTGGTTGCACTGATGGAAAAGGACTATTTTTTATAATTTTGATCTTTGGTTGGCTCTTGACTGTTGTTGTTGTCTTTTTTTTTGTTTACTGTTACATGTAGCTGCGATATGTTGTGATGTTATGTTATTGTGCATGAGCTTGGAGGAATGTAATTTCATTCAGCTGTGCTCCGTGTGGTTGAATGACAATAAAGTTTGCTTTGCTTTGCTTTATACCATGTGTAGTAGGTATTTTTAAGTATTATGTCTTTAAATTCTTAATTTATCTTAATTTTATTAAAGTCACATGATTTATTTTATATACTTAAATAGTTTTTTGAATGTATTATTTGTATTGCCTGAAGAAGCATTTTTAACGTGAAAGTTTTACTAGCAGAAATAAATTGTGTTCACATAGCTCGTGGCTCTGGACTGCTTGATTGCTTTGTTGACATACCGGTTTTGCCTATGCTTATCTTATTTATGCGAAGGTGCACAGAGATGCACAAAGGTGTGCATAGAGCACTAATGAGTAAGCAACAGGTATATTTAATAGATGCTATTTATAGCATAAGCAGGTGAATTGTATGTTAATCAGCCAGTCCAACATGGCTGAGCTATTCAATAATGTACAGAGTATCCATGTAGCCTCCATTCCTTTTTTTTTCCCTTTATCCTTCAATACCATTGGAGTAGAGACATGGAAATTTTAACTGACACAATGTAGGGGCTGCTGCAGCTATTCTACATCTGCATATGCTAGAGGCTGAAGCCAATGCTGTTGGTGCTGCTGACAATAGGCCTAGGTCAAGAAGGAGAAGAGTGTTCAGGCCCTGGGTAACTTTCCAGGTTCTACATGCACTGGAGATTGTAGAGCTCTACAGGGTGAACAAGAACACATTACAAGAACTCTGTGAGCTCTGCCACCTTCAACTCAGAGCCAGAGCCAACCAAGAGGAACTCATCCCAGTGGAAACTAAGGTATGTGTAGCCCTTAGAATATTAGCTTCTGGTACCTTTCAAAGATCAACTGGGGATATGATGGGTGTGTCGCAGGAATCAGCCTCCAGGATTCTCCACCAATTTCTGGATGCTATGCTCATACATGCCAGTGAGCACATATTTTTCCCCATAGTTCTGAAGAGATCTCAGCAATATTTATTTATTTTACATTTGTTAACTGGGTTAGTCCAGCTGAGCGCTTAGCCCATTTTCAATGGAGACCCGAGGAGAAAAGCTCCATAGTCAGTATTAACATTTTACATACAATTAATAAGACGTTTTCATTTGAAAAATTTTAACAAGATAACTATTACAGTAACTCATAACAGTTAACTCATTCCCTCCAGTAAAGCTCTTTTGAGTGTGTACATTTAACTTCTAGTGGGTGTGGCTAGAGCCTTTAAAAAATGAAGTTATTTCCTTACAGTTCTAACAAATACTCACTGATATAGGTCAACTATCAATACAACTGTGTTTGCCATCATGTATGCTTCAAGATAAAATATTCAAATACCTTGTATGTAACATGGTTTTGGAAGTATTAAGGCAAATATGAACAAGCAATATTTGATGCCTAGAGGAGCAGTAGGTGGTAACTGCAGATGCACCAGGAGGCATCACTAGGATGTAATGAGTTAAACAATTTAGTACAGTGTCCAACATTGTACAGTAAAAAACATTTCTACTCAATCATCCAATTGAACAATTGTACAATAAAAGACATAAGCCATACAGAAAGCAGTTTTGTATAATGACAGAGGTCATACTGCAAATAAACTGTGGTTCAGATTGATGAAAGGAAGTATAGTATTCCTAATTCCTAAACTGGTTATATACAGTGTAGTTACAGAAGGGGTAGACGAGGGATGAAGTGGATTAAGTATAGGGATGGAGGGGTAGATTATTATTTAGCTAGGCAGTAAAGGGAGGAAGGGAACAGAGGCTATGGTAGGGTAGTTTCAGGGAGGATGACTACAGTGTCAGGACAATTTGTTTGTTAGGTATCTTTGAGTGGCTAGTTTGAAATGCTTGGTTTGGTCACGTGACCTAATTTCTAGGGGTAGTTGATTCCATGTTGTAGCATAGGTTCATAGGTTCGTACTAGGCTAATCCTAGAACCAGGCACACTGCTTATGGGGGCAGTACTTTCAGGTCCCGTAGAGAAGCACCGCTTCTTTGTGAAGTGGGATTGCTACAACTGCACACCACTTCTTGCACGTGATCCTGTAGTAAGGCTAAGATTAAACAGCAGCTTTGTGTGGGCTTAGTTCCTCTTGAGTTCATGTAGCACACAGCCTGGGGACACCATCCGTCCCATTGATGCTGTGTTTTTAGCTTTAGAGAGGCAGAGCTCACCTGGGCACTGAGGATGTTAGGGAGGGGGATACTCTGCTCTGGATAGTTATTTCTTCTTTGGGGAGAAGAATTTGCACTGAACCTGTCACTGAGAATGCAATGTATGTGTGGTTGGTGGGTTCAGTGTATTTTTATTTTGTTTCACTAACTCTATCATCTGGGGAGTTTCCACCAGGGTTTTAACATAGCTAAAGAAGGCTGTTTGTCTTTTCTTCTTTTCTGTGTTGGTTTTTTTTCAGTTTTGAGTCTGGGAATGGTGACTAGTTGTTCCATTGCATTTGAGATTATGAATTCTAGGAACCTTTGGGCTAGGGTGTTGGGCTTGAGTAATGTTTCTAGTCTATGTTTTGGGTAGTTGAAGTCTCTCCCAAAATGATGGTTGGAGAGACATTCCATACTCTCCAGTGTCTTCAGGAAGGCTGTGTGGGGTTCCTGAGTTTGAGAGGGTGGTCTAGCATGCTACAAACTGTGTAAAGCAGTTGCCTTTATGGTTAGTTGGATGGGATGGATGGATGCGTGCCGCTTGTGTATTGCCACTAACCTGGAGTTGTGGGTATCTTTGATGAAAATGGATACTCCCCCTCCTTTTGTCTTCGGGGTCAAGTTTTGGGATAACCTGATAGTGCTGGGGGTAGTGGGGGATAGCTCTAAGGCCTCTTTGTGGTTTTTTGAATCACTGCACAGACATCGGCAACCCATACGCGAGAGGCTCTATGGAGGAGGAGTGAGGGGCGCTGCATCTGGAGTTTAGCAGACTTCTTTTTTTTTTTTTTTTTACCCTTTTTTTTTTTCCACTCTGTGTAAAAAAGGAGGTATAAGTGTCAAGAGAGCCTTGCAAGCCAAAAGGCACAGGGGGGTGACAGGAGCCCCAACCTGCTGGCGGAGCGTGGGGGTGACAAGCCATTCATCAAGCATTTAAGCAGACAGACATTCGATAATTAGTCAGTGCAAGCAGTAATTAATTGATCCCTGTATTTGTCTTTGTACTTTGGCTTTGGCATCAGGTATGGATCTCATTGTGGCTTTGTGTCTCAGGCATAGGGCTTGGTGAGCCTAAGCCTCGCTGCTCAGGGTCATCTCTTCCTCTTAGTACATACATAGGGAGGTATCTCCTCACGTACTCTTTTCAATGTATCCAGGAGGTATGTGTTCATTGTTGTGCACATGCTTGTGTGTACAATGACTGGAGTGTGCTCGTTTCTGGCTTCGCTGTGGGAGTTTCTTCAGTGTGTGAGTTATTCGGAGCGTCACAGGTTAATAGTTATAGAGTAGGCACCCTATTTTGGTTTTGGGTTTATAGATCTGTAGGAAGGTCTGGTCTGAGCTACGTAGTGTCCTAGTTGGGGAATATTTAGATATAATGGATAGAAGGCTAGGGCAGAAAGATGGTAGACCGCAACTGTTTCACCATGTAGCTCACTACCCTGAAGTACTGGGTGCCATAGATTACACTCATGTACACATTAAGGTACCACCTAGTGTGCAGGGTAGACTCTACATTAACTGCAAAGGATACCACTCCATCAACTGCTAAGTTATGTGTAATGCTCAGGGAATTATCTTCAGTGTTTGTGCTGGCAACTCTTCCAGTTATCATGACTCCCATATCTGGCACACATCACAGCTGTACCAAATGTTTGCTGGGGGAAATCTCATAGTGCCATTTACTGGGGGATGTTGCTATGCCCTAGAACAGTAGTTGCTGACACCCATCAGAAGTGCACAGACACCCACAGAAGAATGCCATAATGAGGTACACTATCAAACTAGAAACATCATAGAGCATGCATTTGGGCTTCTGAAGTCATGGTTCTAGTGCCTAGATATATCCAGATGAGCCCTGCAGTATAATCCATGCACATGTACACAAATATTCACAGTATGTGCTATGCCCCACAATCAGATCCTGCGGAAACAGCTGGAGCAGGATCAGCAAGGGGAAGGGGCACACATCCCCCTACCAATGCCTAGGTTACCACAGGCACAGTCATAGGAGGACTCAGAGGAGGAACCCCTAGCTGCTGTCCCTATAGGCAGATGTAGTCATGCTCAATATGCCCTTGCTTTGGCTAAGAGACAAGACATAGCACATTCACAGACCACCTAGTGACCTAATACCTTTCTCTTATTCACACACATATAATAAAATTGATGCCAGGCAACTCACACAACTTTATCTCCCCATGTATTGGCTGTGTACTGCTTGCATCAGACAGAGTCAGCCCTGAACTAAAGGTGGGATAACTGCTGGATTTGTAACATAAGTCCTGAACCTAGAGTATATTCTTTAATAATATTATAGAATATCCTTGTATTTCCTAACTTGGCACAGTAAGCAAGTAAATAGTGGCAGATTTGTATAGAAAGTACCTTAACATGTGACACCAGACATTTATTTTACTTATATTTGTCCATTAGTAATTAGTAGGCCTCGGGCATGAAAGATTAATACAGTCATACCTCTGAAAAATACTGATGCTCCCTGCATGGCCTAAGTTTAACAGCATACCTTTGTACTGGTAAATCCTTAAAGATAGAAGTTTGAAAGTTATGATGCACACTGCAGTTTCATACTTCAGACTTGTTTGTGTTATAACAGTAACTGTGCTTTGTCCAACCCCCCCCTCCCAAAGTGGAGCGTACTATTGTCCCTGCCATAACAGTAACTCAGCTATGCTACACCCAAAAAAACAGTATATGCATGTTTACACCATCCAACTTGGACTGCATATCATATTATTCCCAGTTAATATACTCTGACATGTTAAGGCCAATGATACGGAATGGCTTACACACTGCATGTGTTAGAAACACAGAATAAGACAGAGCTGTATATTTCTAAACATAAAAATGACAGATTGTGTGATCACTAACTGCTCTATGTCCAAATATAGTAAAGAGAATTAAATGTACAAATCACAGCTGATGGTTTGATAGCATTGTACATTCTGATGCAGTTGGTTGTATGAAGAATGACTTTATCTCATTGGTGCAAAGCTGTTTGTATGGCAAAGAGGACTAAGCCATCCCTCCTGTTTTCTGTAGCTGTATTGGTATGAGGGTTCATATCCTGACATATGTAGAAATTTGTAATGCATGCTATCAATTTTACTGTGCTTTTACAGATTTTGCATATGTGTCCCTTACTTTTATTATCTTTTCCTGTTTGTCTTCCTTTAATTCCACTTTTGCATGATGCACCACATCCTGAAAAATAGCTTGGCTAAGCTTATCTTGTTTGGCAAAGCTCAACAATGTGGAAACAGAGAAAAAACAGATTGCCTAGAAAGCAGACACCCAAAAATAGAAAATGGATACATTCAATTAATGCTCTTAACCACTGCGAAAAGCCAGCCTCAAGTAGAGATAGGACTGGGGTACAGTAGTACTGTGAAACATTAGCAATGTGGCTTGCATTTGCACACTGCTTCCCTTTGAGCAAACAGGCCTACCTTACATGCATGTACACTTTGTTAACCATCTCACAAATCCAATGCTTGTTGCACTATGGAATTGTATATATGATATTTTATTATTGGTGTTTATTGTCCATTTCCTTTGTATGACATAAAACTACATGTGGAAACATTGCAAACTTAGGGAACAATATAAGTGCATGTCACATATTTACAATACATCCATTTGTTCCCCCCAACCATCCCAAACAAGCACTGCAACCCTGGGGACTCATTACTTTTTCCACACATATATCAACCACAATAAAAAGTGTTGCATATAATCTTGTGTGCTCACTTACAGACAGGGCCACCTGGTGATGCTCACAACCTTGCTCTGCAAAAGTCAGACAGCCAAGTATACTCATAAAGAGTGTTTGTGTTGTCTTGTCTCCCACATGGCCTGCTGATGTCATCTACTATAAGCTCACCTGCAGTCCTGTCAAAATCAAGCTTTTGCTGTGGCACGTGTGATAAATACTGTGTTCTATAGTCTTTGTCCTTAGATAGGTAGGGGTTCTAGTCCCACTGCAGTCAACTGTGTGTGTGTCTATACAGAAGAGCAGAAGGGTGTACCAAACAGTTACTTGTCCATGTTTCAACATGCCTTGCCAGTTTTTTGAGTTTTGCACAAGCCTACAGATCCGTTTCATGCAGGCCTCTCAACCTCTTGTCTCCCACATGGTCTGCTGATGTCATGGGCCTTGTGTTAAGTCCTGTGTTCTGCAGGGTATGTACTTAGGGGATCTATTCTCACTGCAGTCAAATGGGGGTGCTGGTGTGTGTATGAGCTATTGCTGGACTTTACAATGACCCTTTTACCTCAGCCTGTAGAACACTGTTATCTTGTCCTCAAAAGACACTGCTGATGTCATCATCTAAAAAAGGTTGTCTGACACAGTCCAATTTAGACTTGAGCTGTGGAGCTTGTGTTAAGTACTGTGTTCTGTAGTCTGCATACTTAGGTAGGGGTTCTATTCTTACTGCAGTCAAATGGGGTGGGGTTGGTATGTGTGTGAGCTATTGCTGGACTTTACACTGAGCCTTTTACAACAGCCTGTGGGACACTGTTATCATGTCTTTAACAGACACTGCTGATGTCATCATTTATAAAGTGTTGTCTGACTCAATCCAAGTCAAACTTGAGCTGCGGTCCTTGTGTTAAGTCCTGTGTTCTGTAGTGTGTACATAGATAGGTAGGGGTTCTATTCTCACTGCAGTCAAATGGGGGGATTGGTGTGTGTGTGTGTGTGTGTGTGTGTGTGTGTGTGTGTGTGTGTGTGTGTGTGTGTGTGTGTGTGAGAGAGATGTTGCTGGACATTACAGTGAGTCTTTTACAGCAGCCTGTGGGATGCTGTTATTTTGTCCAGGACAGACACATGTCTATCATTACTGGGTTATACAGTAGGCAAAATAAACTACTGTCTACAAATACAAAAGTGATAACCCAGAACTGGAAGACCACCCTTCTCAGCCTAAACAACCAAATACGACAACTTGTGCAATCTCTCACCCCAAATACAAAAGTGAGAACCCAGAACTGGATGACCACCTTCCTCATGCTAAACAAGCAAATAAGATAACTTGTGCAATCTCTCAGCCCAAGCCTTATTTTCTCTTTTTTTTGGGGGGGAGCTGTTTTTATTTTTCCCCCAACAGCACAGCGGGGTAGGCCTGGCCCACTGGATACACTTGCCCCATTCCACTGGCTATGGCACCAAGACCCAGCACATCTGAGCTGCAATCTGGTAGCACTCCTTGTGCTGCCTCTGCACTACCTGGCCCCTCAGGTACTTCTGCCCTGGAGGACAGCCTGTGGTTCCCTCAGGGAGCAGTGGCAGAAGGGGTGAATCACCCATGAAGAACTGCTGGGGATGGTGTGCTGCACTGTGGCCACACACCTATGCCAGATGGAGGCACTGCTGTTGGTCATTTTACTCAATAACACAAGGAAATACAGATGTCAGACACTGCAGCCATTGGTGCAGTGAGGTGACAGTGATGACAGTCCAGTGGGTGAAGACTTGATCCTCTCTGTCACCCAGCTTAACAAACATGGGTTTGCGAAGACCACACTCTTACCCTAACCATGGTGTTCACCCACCTCTTGTGTTCTTCACCTTCCTTGACTCTTGACTTGTATGTCCTGTCTATCAGCAATTAATTCCTTGCCCTGGCAAATTATCTGCCTCACACATACCTGTGTCCCTTTCCCAACATTCCTGTCTCTCTTCAAAAAAAAAAAAAAAAAAAAACGTAAGGCACCTGCCCCCTCTAAAAAGAAAACATCTTATGCATAGCTCTCCATGTTGTACACATCTACTTGACACACTTGATTCAGTCCAATTGCTTATACAACATGATTACATTATTGTCACCTCTCTCTCTCTCTGGAGGTGACACTCCAAATCCAGCTAATCTTCTGTATGTGTGATCAGTTTTTCAGGGCACGTTCTCAGTATACATCATATATTCACAATACAGACATGTGTTGTCCACCCCCCAAGCAATACAACCTTTATACACATATATCAACCACACTACAAAGCATAATATATAATGTTGTGTGCTCCCTCATGGACAGGACCATTCGGTGGTGCTGACAACCTTGCTCTGCTAAACTCAAACATCCAACTATACTCAGTAAGAGTACTTGTGTTTTTACACAACTAGGCTTCTACACACCTAGGACACACTGTACAGTTAGGCTACTGGCCTCATATGAACCGATGTATCTATATGCCTATGCATGTCTAACAGCATGTTGTCCTCCACATTGTCTGCTGATGTCATCTACTATAAATTCACCTGCAGCCATATAAAAGTCAGACTTGTGCTGTGGCACTTGCATAAACTATGGAGTTCTATAGCCTGTTTACTTAGGTAGGGGCTCTGTTTTCACTAAAGTCAATTGTGTCTATGTCTCTACTCAGCAGAGTAGATGTACTATCCTCCTTTTACTTTTTCAATGGCATGGCTTTCTAGTCTTTTTATACTCGCAGAAGCCTACACAGCCATTCCATGCAGCCCTCCCAATCTCTTGTCTCCCACATGGCTGCTGATGTCATCCACTATAAGTTGACCTGCAGACATGTAAAAGTCAGACATGTACTGTGGTGCTTGCTTATAGTACTGTGTTCTGTATTGTGCTTACCTTAGATAGGTAGGGGTTCTGTTCTCACTACAGTGAACTGTGTGTGTGTGTGTGTGTGTGTGTGTGTGTGTGTGTGTGTGTGTGTGTGTGTGTGTGTGTGTGTGTGTGTGTGTGTGAAGCAGATGTTACTTGACAATGCAGAGGTCCTTGTATACCAGTATGCAGAACATTGTTATCCCCATGTGCTCAACAGACAATGCTGATATAATCAGCTATATCAGATTATTGCGTATACAATCTTCCAACCAGTCCAGGATCAGACACTGACCTCTAGCCCAGGCAGACATCACCTTTGGTTCATAAGAGGTTAGTAGGTAGAGGACTGGTGACAGGTATGCTTTGGGGTATGTCTGGTGGGGACAAGGGGGTGAGGTTTGCCCCAAACTGTCTGGTAGCAGGTTGCTGATGTCCTCATGGTCAGTATGAGTGGTTTGATCCAGAACTAGTTGGGCACAAAGCTGGGCCCTCATTTTTAGTTGTCTGATGTAGCTAAAAATGCCTCCTGATTGTCTTTAGCTAGGGATGTTACTTTAGGTTTGTATGTGGCTTTAGAGGACTTTTCAAGATCGCTAATTACCCTGTTCAAGCTGTGGAGGGTGTCCTTCTTCTGCTGAGTCAGTTCCCTCTTGTTCTTAGACATTACTTTCTTCCACTTGTTGTATAACCTATGTATGCTTGATGCACACTAGGGTTGCTTGTTTTTTGTGAGGAACTTATTTTGATCCATTCACATTCAGCCAGCTCTATACATTTGTATAGCTGTTTATACAGGCCATTTGTGTACACCACTGTAGAGCAGTCATTGTTGTCAGTGGTAGCAGGGGGGTTGCAAATCTTTATGGCATCAGTTAGGAGTCCAAAGTTTGGTGTAGAGAAAATTTTCATCCTTTCTGCTGTTCAGGGGATGTCGGGTATGATTGTAAATGTGAATGAGACTGAATTGTGATATGATATGAGCAGGAGGGCCAACACGCAGGGGTTAGGAAAGAGAACCACTGTGTTGGTCAGTACTAAGTCTGGGATATTCAAGCCCCTTGTGGGGGTGCAGACTATCTGTTACACAGCATATGTATTACCAAAGTCCAGGAACCTTAGGCTGAATGTATTTGTGCACATATATGACTCCAAATCGATGGAAGTATAGTTGAAATCACACATGACCAAGGTGTTTGGCTGTCTAGTGAGTGACTCAACTAGGTGCAAGTATGCAGAGGGGTCCTTGTGGTTGATGTTGGGGGACTTGTAGCTATCAATGATATGGTAGGGGGTTTTACATGCAGTTAGTTGGACTTGGAGTAGCGCTACAGAGTCATACTCTTTGACAAATCTTGCAATGTATTTGTCTTTAATGAAGATGTATGCACCTCCAACTTTGGTTCTTTCACCCTCATTTTCATGTGTGAATGTGTGGAAGACATTGTACCCTTGAATTTTTTCCCTGTGGTCTTGAACCATGTCTGTCTGATTGCACACACATGGGTATTTTCCAAGGTAAGAAGTTCTTCCAGTGAGTGCGGTTTCTGATTTACACTCCTTGCATTAAGCAGCATAACCTTCAATTTGTCTGTGGTGAATACTTTTAAGTTGGGACTTTACTTCAGACATTGCCTAAAAAGGCCATTATGGGAGAGGCAAGCACTTTCATGCAGTACAATGAGGTAAATCTCTAGTCATTCACTGCAACATGGATTTTGACAGACTGTATTTGTTGAGCGACTTGAATGTGTGCATGATCTGATGGACATTGGCACCTGACAGGCAGCTGTCACTTTATCCTTGTCCAGCCTGGTGAGGGGGACATCTGGGTGTCTCACTATGGAATCACTTATGAGGAAGACATTTGATTTTGAGGTGTTTTGCCTGAGGGGCTTATTTGTTGAGACACTGGTGTGTGTATTATTATGTGTAGAAGATTCTGTTGGGCCTGCAGTATGTGCAGTAGGTCTGTGCTTGGGAGGTCTCTGATCTTTAGTTAGGTTTCTAGTGAGTACCTCTGCATATGTGGGTTTATGTGTTGTGAGTTTATGTGCAACAAGTGAATTGTGTGTGCTGACATGTTTGATATCTGATTTGTCGTTATGTGAGAGAATTGATTCTAAATTTATAGTATAGTTACAACTCTCACATGTTGTATTAGTTGTTTTAGCAGTAACTAATTTTCAGCATAAATGAGACAGTTGCTCTGTTGCCTCAGGATGTCCATGTAAATTAGGCTGCCTGAAGACATGGTGGGAGACTGTCCATTATGGAAATTATATACTGTAATAAGTAGTGGGGAATGGGCTGAATGGAACAGATTTTGGTGTAGGACTAACAAAATGTGTTTATTCTATGGAGGGCTATGATTACAAAAATGTGTCAATGTTTCACAATTAACACCTAAGTTGCTTGCAATGCAGCAGTGCAAGCTCTGAGCAGCTATGGTAAACTGAATGCAAACACCCCAAAACACAACACTGGAATATAAGTGAAGTTAAACTATTTTAAACAAGTAAAACAAGGGAAAGGCCAACAGTGAGCCTTATTCCAGCAATCCCCAAGACAGATAGGTTCTTGGCTGCACAGTTCTGCCAAAGGGTGCAGGGGGGGCCTTTTTTGGTTTTAGTGCTCCAATTATACCAAGTAGTCTAGATTCAAGAGCCTATACTATAAAATGCAGAAGTCCTAGAAATCCAAAAATCATAATCACAACAGAAGAACAAACATTTTAAATAAAGCAACAATTCAGTAGAATACTCCAAAAAGAGTGTAAACAATAAACCTTCCTCGTGTAAAATAAGTGGTCTGGAACACACGTGCTTAAACCAGAATTAAGACCCTTTCAGAATAACAGACACAATAAGCCTTCAACCAGCAATTCCCAGCTTCGAAGGGTGTAGGCATTGTCCCCTGCCACAAGAGTCTCCACCACAAACCTTCCTAATGTAAAATAACTGGTTTATGAATGCCAAGTGCTTAAACCATAACACAGAGACTTAGAACAACAACCACAATATGCATTCACCCAGCAATTTCCAGCTCAGAAGGGCAAAGGCTACTATCTTCTCCCAACAGAGTGTAGACCACAAACCTTCATAATATAAGACAACTGGCCTGAAGCCCAAGTGCCTAAGTCAAAAGTAATAGGCTTAGAATAACAGTTGCAATGTAATGTGATACCAGACAGATGACAGTTACACTTCTTTTAATCTATACACATACCTCATATCATGGTTAGTAGGCCTATGTTATTTTGATGAAACAGGCTTGTGGTCTATCCAGCTGCTACAAGTGTCTGGTGAAGCTCCTGCAAAAAAGAGAATTATACTGCATTACTGTTCTGATGTGTTTGACTACAGTGCTGTCATGCAATCCTGACATCTGCATGTGATGGTGTGTCTTATGATGTGCACCATGCATCTGTACTGGAAAACATTAAAGAGAAAGATTATAAAGTAATAACACACATTGCAGTTTCTAACTTCACAACCCTTACAAGAGAATGCAATAGAAAGTCCTGTCAGCTTGAACAGGCTATCCACTGTATCATTTGGCAAGGCAAATATAATTGACAGATACCATTATTAGTTCAAAAACACAAATGCAGATATACTAGGCACTAATGTAGCTATGCACCCTGTGCATCAAACACAAAGCTTTTGTATCCCTCAATCCAAAAGAGAGAAAACAGAGATATGGCACAGTTATCATCATTTGCACAGGGTGCTGGGGGGGTGCAGGAGGCCTAGGCTGACAGAAAAGTTGGTGAGTGTGTGTGAGGGAGAAAGGGAAGCAGGCAGGCTGTGTGTGTATGTGTCTGTAGGGGTCATCCATGTGAAAGTGGTGGGTGAGCGTCTGCATGAACATAGCCAAGCTCAGTGCTACCTCTACATCTTGGTGTATTGGATAGGTGTGAGCCGTTCATGGTAGAGGTGGCAGTTCATCATTGTTGTCCCCAGATATGGGAAATGGCTCTGCCAAGAGTTGCACTGGCACCTCCATGCCCAAGGTCAGATGGACTGCTACTAGCTGATCGTGACTAATGTCTGCTGGACATGCTCCCTTCATGGGAATGCTCAGGACCATGACCCCATGGCGTGCCACATCTGAGTGTGGACAGCACACTCCTAGATGGATGAGCAGAAGTACTGCCACTATGGGAGCATGATCAGGAATGGCCACATTGGCTCTCAGCAGATGTTATGGCTTACCTATGCCCATGAAGATGCCATTCCCCTTCCAGAAGACAATCCATCATAGATACTGCTTGTTCCATGACAGACACCCCGCAGTACATCACAGACACCCCTCATTCCAATGTGTCATTCATCTGATCCAGGGAATCAATGACATGGTGGAGGCAGTCACGCATGTCAGATTATGCCACATCCACAACCCTGAGCATTTGCCTGGAGCACCTTTCTGAACATGTCTGTGCCTCCATGACAACCCTAAATATACATTGAGTGACACAGGAAAAGACACCTGCAGCAGGAGGAGAAGGGACAACAGACCCCCTCCAAGCACCCCTATCAACCCTCCTGTGTGGCACCTCGCCAAAACTTTGGCTACATCCAGACTCAAAAGGCAGTGAACCGGCAGTAGCCACACTTCCCTGGTCAATGTCATTCCCCTCCCCTGTCCTATACCTGTGGGCTCAGTGGACTGAGTAGGCATAGACCTATTGGCTGTGTCCGGGAAAAAAGAAGGGGGTGACTGGATGTCAACCTTTGTGTTAGATTCAACCTGTGCACTCCCCGACTCTGCCTCAGTTTCCCCACTGTCATCATTTTCTGATGAAACACTGATATCAGGTAGCACAGGGCCCACACTCCAACTGTCATGATCACCTGTGATAAAAAGGGAAAAATGCTGGCATACATTAATACATGCACTACTACGATGCAATATATGCTAAACAACTAACAGTGCTACTACTACTACAGACAGTACAGCAATACACACAACAGGCCTAAAATGACACATTGGATTACTAGAAATTGATCTGCAGTACTGAAATAACTTGATTTGGCTTACCACCTGCAGGAGGCCTATGTTGCTAGATTCCTGACAGTCCTGAAATAAGATAAGCAAGAGGTAAGGCCAACATCATCACACTTCACAGTAAGACAGGTGGTACTACATGTACTCCTCTCAATCAGCACAGTGTGTTACTTTAACAAGAATGTGACTGACAACTCTCAACTGAGCTTATCACTGTACTAGTATTCAACCCCCCCAAACACACAAATGACACAAAAGTATTTTATTTCAATCATTTTACTATGCAACAGTATTGAACTGCTCTTATAACAAAGCCTACCTGGAAGCTCTTCCTGGGACTGAGAAGGAGTTGCACCTACAGCAAGGACATATTGTGGGTCACTCTGCTGTGAGTTGTCCTGTGTCAGAAGATTCACCAGGCATTTCTCATGGCGGGTATGAGGTGGTCATGCAGCAGACACACACCTGGTTACCCTCTGGTCTCGGGCAACAGCAGCTGCATGCGTCCGTGCAGATGTGAGCATGTCAGTGGCCCTGTGGTGCACCTGCACATAAGTACAGCTGTGGCCACCCACAGCATTTATGTTATCAATTGTATGTCATATCCTCAGCCTCTCTGGCATATGGGAATGACCCCTTCCAAGGAAAAGTGCCATGTTGACGTGGCACATCCACTATTATTGTGTTTTCTGCCTCATTGAAGGGGAGTCTGCACCTCAATGACATTTTCAATCCTAAAACACAACAGAATGATAATACACATAATTATCACATACCTACAAAGTAACAGTTACCAGATAAAACAGTTAAGGTAGACAGTCAGTAGTACCCACAGGAAAAACATAGCACATACTGCATATGTGAAATACTAACAACAGGCAGGATGCAAAAGAAGAGTATCAAGGGCAACATATCCTTGTATGTGCTATAGCAGTAACTCAACTGTGCCATCCCCCCAAAAGAACAGTCCATTCTAGTTTGTGACATAACAGTAACTTCTCTTTGCTACCCCCACTAAAGAACAGGCGCATTAACCATTTTGTTAATAAAACACATTTGAAATGCTAAACATGCATTCAAAGGACCTACCCCTGAAACATTTGTATTTATATATCACACAGCTTACTATTTTCATATATTATAAATCATTTATACCTCTGAAATGGCTTGACAAACATGGCCATGCCATCAGTATACTTCTATGTAATGCATACAGATAACAGTGCAAAAGGCTTTGCTTCACATTATTTATTAATATATTTTAGCATATACTTTATGTAGGTAAAGAAAATGACAGCATACCTAATGGAGTTCAGTACTCCTCTGTAAAGATAGTTAAGGAAATATTTTGCTTTGCTGAATATGTAGAAAGTATGCTCACCATCAGTTTGGCTAGCTACACATTTGTCTTTTTATAATGCAGTATATTATTAATGGACTGCATCTGCCTAGGCTGTGTTTCAGAGATGCTAATTACAGCATAAGCAGCTGAACTGCATGCTAATCAACCAAGCTGGTGGAGCTATTCAAGAAGTTATAAAGCACACATTTAGACTCCATGCTGTTTTTTCCCTGTGGATTTCAAAAGTAGTGGAGGAATACAGACACAGAAAGTCTACATAGAATGTTAGGAGCTGCTGCTGCTTAACTCCATTTGTATGTGCTACAGGCTGCAGGCAATGCTGCCAATATACCTAGGCCAAGACAGAGAAGAGTTTTCAGGCCACATTTAACTTATCACAACATGCATGACATGGGCATTGTGGAGTGCTACAGGGTAGACAGGAACACAATACAGGAACCCTGCAATCTCTGCTGGCCTCAACTCAGAGTCATAGCCTTTACCGCCCCATGTATTGGCTGTGTACTGCTTGCTTCACAGTCAGCCCTGAACTAATACTGTGGCAACTGCTGCATTTACAAGGTAAGTTCTGAACATGCACTGCATTGTATAATAATATTATGACATGCCCTTGTATTTCATCACTTAGTTCAATAAGGAACTACAAGCTGTAAGATCTGTACAGAACATAATGTTATATGTGACAGCAGAGGATTATTTGACTTATATGTGTCCATTAATAAGTAGTAGGCCTCAGGTCTCAAAGATTCATCCATTGATACCTCCCCAAAGTAATGATGATCAGGCATGCCTTGGTTTAGCACTATACATTTGAAATGGGAAATCATAACATTGAGAAGTTTGCAAGTAATGAGACACAGTTTCTGGCTTCACCACCCTCAGGAAATCAAATCAACAGGATGCAAAGCAAGCAGAGTAACAAGCTCAATATAGCCTTGTTTGTGCCATAGCAGTAGCTCAGCCAGGGTCCACCCCCTTGAAAGAACATTATAGCCTTGCATGTTCCATGACAAGAACCCACCTTTGGCCCCTACACCCAAAACAGCAGCCTATGCTTATTTGTGGCATCCAACCTTCCATTAATTTGATGGCAACTGCATATCATATTGTTTCCAGTGAATATCTTCACACATTTTAAGGTGAATTATATAGACTGGCTTACATGCTGCATGTTTCTGAGTACTGGTCAGATAACTTCTGGATGACCAGAAAAACACAGAAAGGTAAGACACAGCTGTATATTTGCAAGGAACAATCATAGCAGGTTGTATGATCACTAAGTGTACTACATGCAAATATATTACATAGAATACATTTACAAATAACAGGTCATGACTTCATATTAGTGCACATTTAGTCGCACTTGGTTGTGTATGGAATTATGTCATATATTTGCTGCAAAGGTATTTGTAGGGCAAAGATGGATAAGTTCCCCCCTCCTGTTTTGTGATGGTGCATTGCTGTGAGAGTTGGGATCCATACCTATGTAGTCATATCTCACGTGTGCTAACAGTTTCTACTGTGTATGTCATAGACTGATTTTCCACATTTCAACTAATTCTCCATTTTTTATACTTTTTTCTTTTTTTGGAGGGGGGGAACCTCTGTTTGTGTGATGAGCAGCATAGCACAAATGGTTTTGGTTATGTGCATCTCATTCATGCGCAGAGCAGCAGTGCACAAACCAGATGAATGGGCCACCCGCATGGTGGACAGGATCCAGATAGCCACACACATACACCAGATGCATTCAATTAATACTATTGGCCATCGTACAAACACATTTTCCAGCAGCCCGCACTCTCATGCAACATGTTTGCACTATGGTAAGCACTGTGTAACACTTTCAAATTTTTCAAATCCAGAAAGTGCACACCCCCAATAAGCGCAATACCTGCAATTGGAGGGAAAACATCATTCTCTATTGGTCTTGATTTGTGATAGGTATGGCTGGTGTTTCTGGACAGTTTTTGAGATTCTGAGCTACAACAGCTGGGTATTTTAACCCTTCAAACTCTAAGGTGCCTGAAACTGGTAGATCAGGTTTCTGGAATATGCTGGACAAGAAAAATGAGAAAGAGATGTGAGAGAACAAGGAAAAGAGGTTGCAGAGCAGGTATTGATGTAAAGTTAAAAGCAAATGCCTAGAGGTCTGTACTACCGACTATACTGCTAGTTAATGTGAGATCACTGGATAGGAAGATGGACTACATGAGACTGGAACTCTCCAACAAGAACAAGGTGAGAAATACTTGTTTGTTTTTGATTACTGAGATGTGGCTGCATGACAACATAAATGATAGTGCAGTAAACATAGAGAATTTTACACTGTTTCATGCAGACAGAAAATATACACTATACGGAAAGGCCAGACGAAGTGGAGTCTGCATCAATGTTGACAAAGGATGGTGTAGCAACTGTGAAATCATACTATCACACTTCTGTGAAAACTTAGAGTTTCTGTCCATTAAATGTAGACCATTTTAGTTGCCCAGTGAGATGAATGGGCTGAGTGTAACAGTAGTGTATATCCCAGCTAGTGCTAATACCACTGAGGCTTTAAATAAACTATGCAATCACATGGGTGAGCTGCAGAGAAAATGTTGTGACTTTGTACACATGTCTGGTGGTGACTTTAATAAGTACTCCTAGTAATAGAAGTACTCCCACACTACCATCAGTATGTGTACATTCCTACAAGGGGTGATAATAGCCTGGACAAGGTGTACATAAATTTAAGAAAGCTTATAAGGTGGTATAACTTCCACAAATGTGTAACTCTGACCATTATACTATCTTACTATTGCCAGCTTACAAACCTGCACTGGTTATTGAGAAACTCACAAAGAAACAAATCAGGGTATGGCCAGAGGGGGCTATGGAGGCCCTCCGAGACTGCTTTGAAAGAACCAACTGGGATATGTTCAAGGAGACAGCCACAGTGAATCAGCATCTGAACATTGATGAATATACTGAGGTAGTGAGGGCATACATTTCAAACAGTGTTGATGGGGTAACAAATACCAAGAGTATTTTTATTTATTTTTTATTTATTTAACATTTGTTTACCAGGATAATCCAGCTGGAGAACTGGTGCCCGTTTTCTGTGGAGTCATGGGAGAAAAGCTCCAGACATTACAGAAAGAAAATTAATGACTAATTAGTTACAGGTATAATATAGTATAAAAAGAGAATGAAGAAATGCATACAGTAGTATAATACGAAACATGAAGTTTTACAGAAGACTTAATCAGTATAAAAATGTATACAGTACTATAATAAGAAACATAAAGTTAAACAGAAGACTTATCAGCATAGGAAGAAGATAGTGTAACAAGCATTTGTCAGATTGTAGTAATATATACAATACGTAGAGTAATCATTCATTGATAGAAAAGTTGGTGAAAAACCATTAGAACCATTAGTATCACTATTAGAGCTAAAGAGAAGCCATGTCTCACCCCTAAGGTATATGAGCTTCTGAAGGAGAGAAACACAGCTTACAGTTCTAAGGACAAAGCAGCCCTAAGTGTAGCAAGAGGTAATCTGAGGAAGGGTATAAAGGAGGCTAAGAGAGAGAGTATGGCAGAAAGGTACAGAGCCACTTTGAAGACATGAAGGATGTATAGAGACTATGGCAAGACATACAGGAGATCACTGATTACAAAGTCAGGTCAGCACAGTGTGAGGACAGCATCGAATTCCTGGACAGTTTGAACATCTTCTTTGGTAGATTTGAGGAAATAAACAACAGGCTGGCACTAAATCTACCCACTGATGAGAAGGATGCAATACTCAGCCTCAGCACAGTGGAGGTAAGATGAGCTCTAAGGAGAGTGAAGCCCAGGAAGGCTGCTGGCCCAGACAACATACTGGGTAAGGAGTTAAAAGGCTGTGCTGATCAACTATGCACAGTGCTCAAGGAAATATTTAACACCTCTCTTGCCATGGCAAAAGTACCCTCATGCTACAAGGAAACTAACATCATCCCACTACCTAAAAAAACACTACCTCCAGCCCTTATGACTACATACCAGTCAATCTGACATCCACTGTTATGAAATGTTTTGAGAGCTGATCAAAAAGCCTCTTTCATCATGTCTAACTGCTGATTTTGACCATCTACAGTTTGTGTACAGAGGTAACTGATGCACGGCTGATGCCATATTAGTAACACTACACATCTCACTTGACCATTTAGTGGGCTAAGACAACTATGTGATAATGCTGTTCATAGACTTCAGCCCTGCATTTAATATAGTGGTACCAATGCAGCTGATAGAAAAACTGCCACATTTAGGAATCAGTAAACATAGGAATCAGTAAACATCGCTGTAACTGGATCCTGGACTTCCTGATTGAGAGACCACAGAGGGTATGTTCAGGTAAGAACACATCAAAGTGCATCATGATTAACACTGGGGTTCCACAGGGATGTGCTCTCAGCCCACTGTTATTCACCATCCTGATCCACAACTGCTATCCTAAGCACAAGTCCAACCATATTGTCAAGTTTGCTGATGACACCACAGTCATGGGGCTCATCACAAAGGAAGATGAAAGGGCAAGCACAGAGGAGATGGCATCTTTGATCAGTTGGTGTGAGAGGAACAACCTTGACCTGAATGTAAGCAAAACCAAAGAGATTACCATCCACTTCAGGTAAAGGAAAACAGACCACGCAGTGCTCACAATCAATGGTGAAAGTGTGAAAAGTGTTAAGAGGTAAGAAATTCCTGGGTGTACAGATATCAGAGGATCAGTTGTGGTTGGAAAACACCAGACAACTGGTCAAGAAAGTGCACCAACACCTCCACTTTCTAAGAAGGCTGAAAAAAGCTAAGCTTCCTCCTCATATTCTCTCCACCTTCTATAGAGGTGCAATAGAGAGTATCCTCACCTGCAACTTCACAATGTGGTTTGGAAGCTGCATAGTTGCAGAAAGGAAGGCACTACAAAGAGTGGTGAGGGTTTCCGAGAAGGTAACAGGTTCCAGTCTTCCATCAATACAACATCTTTATTATGCAAGAAGCATCTGAAAGGCCACCAAAATAATACAGGACAACACACATCCTGTGCATGGACTGTTTAACCATCTGGCATCAGGCAGGAGATGTTGTAGCATCCACTGCAGGACTATGAGATTCAGTAACAGTTTCTACCCTACAGTGATTAGACTTCTGAATGTGGCCAGTAGTCCCTGGGGTCTGGACACATAATAAGTCAACATTTATTTGTCCAATATATACTTACATATATTCCAAGTAAGTACAATATTTATTTATTATATCCATAACCAGTATTATTTAACTCACTCAAGTGCAATATTAGAGAAATAACTTAGGCATTTCAATCTGTGGTGTTTTGTTTTACTATAAATAGGGTAGCTGATTTAAATCAGGGGAGGGTATTCTCTTCATGTGTGAGTGTTGGTAAATGTCTTTGCTCTTTCTTGCACGTGCTGGGGTAGTATTGTATTTGTTAGTTATGTTTATTCCTCTACTTGTATGTGCTGTTTCACTTTCCTTTGTAATCTCAAGAATTGAGTTGATGCATGAAATTTCATTTAGGCTACATGTGTGCAGTTCTAAATGACAATATAGTTTACTTTGATTTTGACTTTGAAAGATGGGGTGTCCAGGAGTCTAAAATGTTTGTTGGGCTCCTAGTCAATGAACATGGGCCCAGGCTGCTGCAGATGGACTACTGTGGCTTGAATTACAAGACAAAGGCACAGAATAGTCTGGCCCAGCCTCTGACCAGTGCTATCAGTAGCCCCCACACTGGTGAACAATGTAGGAACCACAACAGAAACCTCAGGATAAGGAAGAGGAATACCCTTGATGATCAGATCGAGGAATGTAGGACTGGGGGCACCTCATAGATGTGTAAGTATCACTTAGAGAGACTACTTGCCAGTGTTAAAATCTGGATATAGTCAGGAATTGTCACCTCACAGTAAGAGGTTCTCTGGTTCGATTCTCGGCTGGAAAGGCTTCTGTGCGAAGTCTGCGTGTCCTCCCCATGGTCGAGGGAATTTAAAAACATGCAGGTAGGTGCATGTGTGTGTGGGTGTGCCTTCTTTGAGGGTTGGGTGCTGGGCTGGCAACTCAACGCCATAAAAAATTCAATGCCAATCATTAGCGAACCAGAGTTCCGCTGTGGTGACCCCTAATTGGGAAAAGCCAGTTTGGTATGCTTAATAGTATTCTGTTGTATTCTATTTTTTTCTGCAGCCATCACAGACCAGGCACTGAATGTGCGAAAAACAAATAAATGCGGAGCCGAACCACCACAGCTGATGGTAAAATCAACTTTATTCACAAAGTTGATTTTACCATCAGCTGTTGTGGTTCGGCTCAGCATTTTTTTGTTTTTAGTGTGTTTCAGTATTTAAGCTGTTTGCCATATCCTTTGTCTGACTATCCGGGTTGTTTTTTCCTTCTAACTGAATGTGTGAACTTATGCCACTTGAGTGGCATGGATGCGAGACATATATGATATGCATGCATCCCAACAATGGGGTTATTTAGCATTAAAAGGTACAATGCATTTATTTTTTACTTATACAGTTGTATCAAATTGAGAATTAATTTCTTAACTGTAACAGGGAAGTATGCATGCATTACTCTGGAGGGCAAAACAACAGTTCATTATTACAATGTTGTCATAGGTTGTGCATTCCAAATCCACACTTCCCAAATATATTAAATATTTTAAGGTTTCATCAATATTGCAATGTAATATCAGAGCTATAAAGCAGTCTCGCCACTGGCTTGCTGTAAAATGTAATAAGTATATTTGGACGACATGTGTGCAATGTTTGCATACATAAAGGATTGCTTACTACAATCTGTAGTATATTGTGTATCTGTTAGAAGCTGGGTAGTCTTAACAGTAAACAAAGGTATCTGTTAGTAGTTTGTAGTGTCAAAATTAAAGGTAACATAGAGTGAAATAATTGTATCAATGCTTTGTATGTCACATATACAAAGAGATTTGTATCTGAGAATGTAGACTTTGCCAGCAACTTTTTTTAACTTCATCTTGTGTTATTGTTTCTGTTTTAATAAGGCTAATACAGTAGTATATATTAGTAGTAGTGTTATAGTTTCTTTTTAATAAGTCTAATACAGTAGTACATATTATAAGTTTATCTCCTATTTTTAGTATCTCTTTTGTGTTGAAATTGAATTTTCTTTTTTACCTTGTATTGTTCACTCATATTAATGCTTTATTGTGCCAAATCATTGTTTATTGCCTGTACTGAGTTTTCTCCGGCCTCTACTGAAAACGGATACATGTCCAGCTAGACTAGCCCGGTCAACAAATGTAAAATAAAATAAATAAAATAAAATATGAAGTTACTAATGTTCTCCCTTTTTTTCTCTAACCCCAGCCCTTTTCTCTCTTTTTTTTTTTTTGGGGGGGGGGGGTTTATTATTTTCTTTTTTTTGTGTTTACTTTTTTATTTTTTGTTTTTCCCACAGCAGGGTAGGACTGTCCCACAAGATCCATTTGGCCCCACTTCACCGGCTACAGCACTGCTGCCCAGCTCATCTGGTGCAGAACCTGGTAGCACCCCCCTCTGCTGCCCCTGGCCCCTCTGGTAGTTTTACCTAGTCCGCTGTGCTGTGGGAAAACAAAGAATAAAATGTAAACACAAAAAAATAAAATAATAACCTAACCCTAAAAATAATAATAATAAACACACACAAAAAAAGAGAAAAGGGTTCGGGTGAGAGATAAATAGGAGAACATTAGTAATGTCATATGTGACATACAAAGTACTGATACAATTATTTGACTCTACTCTCTTACCTTTACTTTAAACACTACAAACTCATAACAAGTTTGTTCCTTACTTTTAAGACTACTCAGTTTTAACAGAGGCAACTATAGTACAGATTGTAGTCACCAATCCTTGATGTGTGCATATATGCACATATTCTTATTCCAATTATACTGATTACAGATATCAGAAGGTTATTTTTGCCACTGGTATAGAGGTATGAAGCTACAGTCCAACAATGATGAAAACCTAACAGTATTGTATACTTGGGAAGTGCGGTTTTTGAACCCACAACCAATGACTACTCTAAAATACTGTACTGTTCTTTTGTCCTACAGACTACTGCATGTATACTTTTCCTTTGGCAGTTTAGAGATGTATGCCCACTGTTACTTGAGAATATGGCACTATTGCTTTGTGCTACGGACTAAGGCATGACTAGTTTATTTTCCAGTTGGGATATGCATGCTGAATTTGATACAACTGTACTAAATACCAGCTAAGCAGTCCTTAACTTTTAATGCTACAAAATTACTATACACATTATTAATTATTATTAAAATACTAATTAGACAGTACTGTTCTGATGCATGCATACCACATGCTTCCTGCATCCTTACTAGACATGCGGCATGGGATCGAACATTAGAGACTTTCTCCTCAGCAGCTGTGGATATAACAGAACAGAACACCATTATGAATACTAGTCTTAACTATATTCATCTTTTAACTCTTATAATTACTTACTGAAATTGATGCTTACACATCTGTGGAATTTCCTCTGCCCAACATTCCCAGATACAAAGGTCAAAGGTATCCCACTTCCTCCTCCAGAGGTCAGCAAAATGATGTCTGCATTGCTGGGTCTATATTATAACACTGAATTTTATAAACATTGAATGTTATAATATCGAACCGTAATGTCGAACACTGAAAACAGCGAAGTTGCAAGACACTGAATTCTTTCCCAGGGAAAGAATTCGGTGGGCCATTGCTGTGGCTTCGCTGTTTTCAGCGTTCGATATGTTGGAACATTACGGGTCGGGTTCAGGTAAGTGTGCGATTGTGTGTAGGTTAGGGGGCGGGTTAGGTGAGTTAGAGTTAGGGAGCAGGTCAGGTAAGTGTGCGGTTGTGTGGACGTTAGGGTTAGGGCATGGGTCAGGTAAGTGTGCGATTGTGTGTAGGTTAGAGTTAGGGGGCGGGTTAGGTGAGTTAGGGTTAGGGCGCGGGTCAGGTAAGTGTGCGGTTGTGTGTAGGTTAGGGTTAGGGGGTGGGTTAGGTGAGTAAGCGTTAGGGCGCGGGTGAGATGAGTGTGTGATAGTGACGGACCTTAGGGTTAGGGTTGGGTTAAGGTAAGTGGATAGCTAGTAGTGTATGTAAAGTTTAGTTTAGGTTTAGGTGTAGGATTTTAAGTGTATGTGTGTGGATTGCTGTTTTTTGTGTGTGTTTTGTGTTGTGCGTATGTTTCTCGGAATAGCAATTTTTTTCCCTGGGAAAAAAATTGCGATTCTGACTGTTCGATGTTTTCAGATTTCGGTGTTTGGGGTTCGATATTATAACATTCGATGTTAAAGAACTTCGATGCTATAATATAGACCCCTGCATTGCTCACCTGTGTGGGGAATACCTGTTGCACTGGTTAAAATCTTGGCAGCACTCTTCCTACTAGGAATCCAACAAAAATCTTGAACTCCTGGGCATCCCAGTGCTGTGCCTGAAAGTGCACACCCTCTCCAGCCACTCCAGACATGTCTGCCATAGTTCAAGCTCAATGTCTTATAAGCATTTCCTGCCATTGCAGTTTATATGGTGCTATTTCCCACCTACTGCATGATTTGCACTAACTGAGGGCGTGCACATTTTGGATTTGCAACATTTGAAAACGTGCATTGCATACCATCATGCAAACACAGTAGGCAAGGGTGAGCAATGCTGGGCACTTTGTGCGATAGTAAGCAATGAGCAACAGTGACAAACAATGTGATTTCTAGCTGATTAGGTATACAGGCACTTCTGTAAATGGGCTAGACAAATTTACCATATATACAGTTCTCCTACACTTGCAGCTATTACAACAAGAAGGTTAAAAAAGCAGTTGTGTATCTTGTGCTTTATATCTATAATCTGCAATCTCACAACAGTAAAACTAAACCTGCACACCCTGTTCTAGAACCCTGTGCCATCTGCACTCCACCTGTATAATTAACACCTGCTGCCACAGGATTAATAAGATGGATATCTGTTATCCTAGTAGTTATTCTAAGGTTCTCGCTGTTAGTCATAGCGCAACACTGCTTACCATGGTTGTGCTATGCACAATATTATTAATTGAATGTATCTGGTTCATAGGACTGTGTATTCCTTTTTATATGACAACCTTATGGATGGCAATTTGGATGTAGAAATGTATAATTTTTGTAGAGTAGAGAATCCTAAAATATGAGTTTTATTTGGGATTACTAAATTGCATAAGGACTCATTAAATCCTCCCTTTAGGCCACTTCTACCAGCTCCTAATTATGTTACTGAAGGGATTTCTTTACCTGTTGATGTTATTAGTATAACAGTTAGGTTCATATATTAAGGATCCCTGGGATTTTTTGGACAAGTTTAGAGAGTTTATTTCAGCTCATGAATTTGATCCAGTTAAAACCATTATCTGCAAAATTGATATTTGCTCTTTATTCACTTCCATACCTCATGATTTAGGAATCGATTATGTCAGAGAATTTTTATACAAGTTTACACATTTTTACAGCCAGAACATTAATTTTATTGTAGTTTGATAGAAGTTTTATTAGATCATTATTTTATATTTAATAAGAAATTTTATAAACAAAAGAAGGGGGTTGTAATGGGGTCTTCAGCCTCCCTAAGCATTTACTAATATTGTTCTGGGATGGTGGGAGTATCAGATTTTAAATTTTATTAAGAGCATGTTTAAAGTAATTTATTAGAAATGATTCATAGACAACTTGTTTTTAAGAATGGAAGGGACCTCTAATAGCTGCAAGGATTTAATAAGGGTGGGTGTACCTTCGTTGAAGGTTGTGCATCAGAGCTGGTAACTCGGTACATAAAAATCAACTACCAATCATTAGCGGACCGGAGTTCCGATGTGGCGACCCCTAACTGGGAAAAGCTGAAAGACACAGACAGTTGAATCAGAAGTCTGAGTTTTTAAGATTTACATTAGGAGAGAGTGGTATTCAAGAGGATTTTTGGATGTGACATTAAAATGGAATACAGATTTAAATGAACTTGAAAGTAGTATTCATAGAAAAGAGACATTCACAAATAGTTATTTACATCAAAATAGTAATCACCCCCTGTTTATGAAGAGAAACCTTCTTAGAGGACAGTATATAAGAGCTGGTAGGATGACTAGTAATGACAATCAGCAAAGAGGTGTATTTTTGTTTATAACGAAATTATTTTTAAACAGAGGGTATAATAAAAAATCCCTAAATTGAGAAAGAAATATTAGCTAAGATAAGTACTTTGTTTCCAGCTATATTAAAGCAACCTTTGGTGAGTAGGAGAGAAGCTCAAATTGTAGGTAATATGGAGAATGAAAGGAATATGATATGTAGCCTGGACAAGATAGTTGATATACATGGTCTATCATACAAAATAATTGGAAGATTTTGCAAGGTAACAAGGATTTAAGACTGTGGGAAGTGTACCTGTTTTGTATACAGAAATAGGGTTAATTTGACATTTTTATTGCAAAAAGATAATAGAAAAATTATACCATCAACTTCTCTTACTGAGAAAAGTAAAGGGATGTTTAAATGTGGGGGGTGTAATGTTTGTCGTTCCATCTTAGAAGGATCATATATTTCCTTGGATTGTTTTCCTTATTTATTTATTTATTGGCATTTGTTAACCGGGAAAGTCCACTGGGCCAAGCAGAGCCCATTTTCAGTGGAGGCTCGGGGATAAAAGCTCCACAAAGAAAATACAAATAAAGTATCTAATACAATAGCAAATCTATATATAAAATAATAGCAGAATACAGTATAAAGCAAGAGGAGAAAAGTTCCTCTGGAATTACAAAGGAGTATCTAGTACAATACAAGTCATACATTCAAAAAAGTACAATTTAATAGTAAAAAAAACAATATAAGACTAGAGGACTGATTTATATTAGTGTATGTTCTGGGTGCAGTGCTTCTTATATAGGTATGATTACAAGAGTACTGCATGAAATAATCAAGGATCATTTCTATAGTATTAAAAAGAAAGATTTAAAAATGCACTTTTTAAGCATAGCATAGAATGTTGTTCTTCTTTTGGCTTTTCCTGGTTAGGGGCCGCCACAGCAGAACTCCGGTCTGCTAATGATTGGCAGTAGATTTTTTTCACGGGTGCCGAGGTGCCAGCTCGACGCCAACCTTCAACGAAGGCACACCCATTCTATGCATGTCTTTGAAACGCCACTCGACCATGGGGAGGACATGCATGTAATAGATATAAAAAGTTCCTTTTTTCTATTATTGAACATGGGCTTGTTGATTTCAGAGGAGGTGATTTTAAGAACTTTTTAGAGCAGAAAGAATCCTTATGACAGCTACGAATGGTGGGAGATAAATTTCCCAGGCTTAATGATATGATAAATATAAATGTTTTTTAAAAGGCAGGAGGGTGTACTTGACAAAATGGTTATTTTTAGTGTTTTTACATTTGATTTTAGCACATAAATGGTTAATTGTTTATTTATTGTTTAATTGATGCTGATTATTGGAATGTCTTGATTGGTTGATTGTTGCATATATCAGAAAGGGTTTTTGAGTATTTTATTCTGAAGAAGTCAAAATACAAAAGCAGAGAACAAAAAATTTTGCATGCTAACATTCCTGTGTTTCTTATGCTGGTTCTCATTATACTTGTTTTTTATTGTTTATGTTATGAGTAAGCATTGTCAGATATTGTGGTGTTCTTTTTAGTTATTAGCGAGATGATATCTGCTATCTTAGTAGTTATTGTTAGGTAAATGCTGTTAATCATAACACAACCCTATTTACTGTGGTTATGTGTGGCTTTCTTAGTCCGGTCTACATCCTGGGAGGTCCATTCCTGCAGTTTGTGTGCTGCTGCACTTTGCACAAACCAGGTAAGCACAGCTAAACATGTTTATGCCAAAGAGTGCATCGCACAAACACTGGCAAAAAAAAAAAGAAAAAAGAAATCAAAACACAAAAGGCAGACTGTCCACAGTTTTGCAGAATGTCCAGATATTTGCATCATATATTTGGCCCGTTCCTTGTAAAATGGGTGGTTTATTGTGAAATCACTGAAGATTGCAGTCAATATATAATGACATTATACATTTCTGTTCCATAATTCAGATCTTTCAGAAAATGGATGCTTGCCCTTTGTCCTCTCATTAGTTTAATGTTTGAGTGGAGTGATCCATATTCAGTATACAGGTTTCATGGCCAGTAACACCAGGGCAAGCCACTAAACCTTGCCTGCGCATGATGCACATCATTAATATTCATGGTGCAAGGCTGTGCGATGTCACACAATGTGCAGTATCATGTACATGATGTACTCCATGTAGGCTGTGCATGGAACTGGGTCTATATTAGAACATCGAAGTTTCACAACTTCAAATGTTCTAATATCGACCTGTATTCAGTGAATGCTGAAAATAGTGAAGCTACAGAAAACCAAATTTTTTCCTAGGGAAAGAATTTGGTTGTCTGTTTCTATCGCGTCACTATTTTCAGTACTGTAGTGGAAAGTTACGGGTCGGGTTCAGGTAAGTGTGCGATTGGGCGCAGGTTAGGTGAGTTAGGGTTAGGGCATGGGTCAGGTAAGTGTGCGATTGTGTGGATGTGAGGGTTAAGGTGGGTTAAGTGAGTTAGGGTTAGGGCACGGGCGAGGTGAGTGTGCGATAGTGATGGGCCTTAGTGTTAGGGTTTGGGTTAAGGTAAGTGGATAGATAGTGGTGTATGTACAGTTTAGTGTAGGGTTAGATGTAAGATTTTAGGTGTATGTGTGTGGATTGCTGTTTGTTTGGTGTGTTTGTGTTGTGTGTATGTGTTTCGGAACAGCAACTTTTTTTCCTAGGGAAAAAATTCACTGTTCTGCATGTTTGATGTTTTCAGCATTCAGCATTAGAACATTCAAAGTTTTGAAACTTTGATGTTCTATATAGACCCCGTGGAACTAACATGGAGTTTATTGAATCCTTCAGATTATCAAAAAATAGGTGCTTGACAGCAATCCTTCAAAACTGCTTGCTATCCAGGTACTCCCTTCTTTTCTCTTTATCATTCTGCAGTTGGGCCTCTTCTTCTGTTATAGTGCTTGTATTCTCCAATAATTTAAACTTTGTCAGTCCCTCCAAATAACTCCTGTTACTTCTTAGCCATATTGCTTTTTCTTTTATTTCTACCCTATTTTTAAACTCCACTATGGAGCTGAGTGTTTTGCCCTTCCTGACACCTGCAGGCCACCTGGCTACTTAGCCAGCAATATGTGATGAATGATAGGTGATGTGCATTTACTGCTTGCCCCACATGTCCATAAATACCAAAGGCTTTGGCATATTATGAGCCTTAGCAAACCTATGTCATTCACTTCTGTGAGTGAGATAACTCACAGAACACCCTGGGACCCCTTTCAAGCAAAGGCCATCATATGATCTTCAGTCTCCACTAGGGATTCTACCAGAGAGGATGTGCTTCTTAGGTATATGCCCATTCCTCCCTTTGAAAGATGAGCAGGTATTGTCTTCTCACTTCATTCCCTTGTCTTATTAGCTTTTCTATCTCCTCAGCCACTAATCATATCACACATGGGGGTGGGAGGATGGCATAACGGTTAAAGTGTTTACCTTATAGACACAAGGTGCAGGGTTTGAGTCTCGCATGGGGTAATTGGCTAGGCTTGAAAAGGCCCACAAGGGTAGATAGCCTAGTACTAATCTATCAACCTATCAGTCTATCAATCAACCTATGTCTTCATCATAATCAGGGATTTATTCCTTTATATCACAGAGCTGAATTGTGCTAGATGTATTTTTTAAACACAAGGTCAAACCAAAATGGGTATTAAACATTAATCCAGTATTATTTGGTATAAATATAAGTGCAGTTATTAGAAAGGTTAAAAGGAAATGCTTACATAACAATGTCAAATCACTCAAAATCTATTTATACCAATAATAATTTCTTATATAGATGACAGAATATTAAATAGAAATAATTCTGTAGGCAGTTGTAATTTTGTTAAGCCTGAGATAATCAGGACTCAGCTAAGTGCAAGTATTTTGTTGATTTCACCATTTACTACAAATATTGAGTTGCAATGTGGTGTGTACTGTTATGGATGTACGTATGCTCCATGCCTGTTGGACCATGATGTTGGGTCTACTGCTCTACATCGAAAGAACATTTCTTTGAAATAGAGCAGGAGACCCACACTTCAGCTAAAGTTCACTTCAACGAAAGTGAATGTTTGCTGAAGTCTAGTTCCCTGGGCAACCCCCCCAAAAAAACACTAAAACAAGCCCCCCTGCACCCCCTCATGTAGGGGGCTGTGCCCCCCACCCCTTACTTAAATATACCAACTTCAAGATCGCACTACAGCGGGGAAAAGGGAATATTCCCATTCCACGCTGTAGTGTGACTGCCGAAGTCAATGTTCGAAGTTTCACTACTTCAAACAAGTGGACTCGGTGAAGTGGGTTCGAAGTAGTGAAACTTCGAACATCTGCACGGATCCCATACATATATATATATATATATATATATATATATATATATATATATATATATATAGATATGGGTCGACCTTCTTTTAACAAAATTACATTTCAACGAATGTTACTTACCCGACCCCACTTCTCCCAAGCTGCATTACACTGAAAGCACAGACTGCTGAAATCCTTTCCCTGTGAAAGGAACCACTTGGCCACCATGGTGAACTTTGCTCTCTCTTCAGTGTAGTGTGATCTCGGAGTTGGTATAGTTAAGTGGGGGTGTGTGGGGGCAAAGCCCCCCACTTTGGTGGGTTTACTTTTGATCTGTTTAGGTTTATTCCCATGGTGACTAAGTGGTTCCTTTCACAGAGAAAGGATTTCAGCAGTCCCTGCTTTTGGTGGAATGCAGCTTCGCAGAAGTGGGATGGGGTAAGTAACATTCACTGAAACGTAATTTTGATAAATAAAGGCAAATCCATATATATATATATATATATATATATAGATATATATATATATATATATATATATATATATATATATATATATATATATATATATATATATATATATATATATATATATATATATATATATATATATATATATATATATATATATATATATATATAAGTTGGGAGTGTTGCACATTGGAATGTTGCAGTCGAACAATGCCCCCTTGCTTAAATTATTTTTTCTTATCTTTTCTTTTTTTTTGCCTGTTTTTTATATTCTAGATAAGAGAAGGAGTAATCGTATCAGTGGTTTTGTGATTGTGTATCTTTGTCATTTTGTAGATAAAGTGATAAGAGTTTCAGTTGCATGGAATTAAACAAGCTGCCATGATTGTGATTTTACATGTGTTAGGTATGTCTTTAGTGTTCACTGTAGATGATGAACTAAGTGATGATGGCACATTTAAACATCGCAGGAAATTGTGTGGATCCATTCCCATTGTGCGTGCAACACAGATATGCTGATTGCAAACCTATTTAGGGCTACACATACCTATTGATTTCTAACCTGGAACTAATTTTAGGTGTTTCATTCATCGCTTAGCCTACGAAGGACTTAGAATGTTACTACAGAAGGTATATCCATCCAGCACATCCAATTGTGTGTGTGCATGTGTGTGTGTGTGCGTGCGTGCGTGAATGTGTGTGTGTGTTGCAACACCACTATGGGGCATTTCAGTAGATGCTTCTGATATTTGGTCTACCTCCATCTTATATGCTTATGTCATACAGTAACATTTTTCCTGTATCTCACTCTCAGTGAGTCTGACAGAAGTATCTCAATAGTTGTTTAAGGCATCTTGCTTTATTTCCTGTTATTTTATACTTAGCTCTCAGAAGTTACATCAGCTGTGGTGTAAGATGCCCTCTTTGTAGCTCAGCTCAGTTACGAGCATCCAGACTCATTGTCAGTCTATGTAACTCTGCTACAAATTAATTTGTTCTGTTGCACTCTGTTTGAATTAATCCATAAAATAATTATTTGACATGGATTCTGGCTGCATTCTGCACACATTTTAATAGTATAATTTGCATTAAATTGTACATCGAGTTTATACCACATTGCCATACAACACACATTCATTTTATATGCCAAGATTTTACATTTTGCATCTATTTGTATTCATTTGTATATGTGTACCATATGACTGATTTTATGAAATGATGGCTGCTTTGATATTTCATGCCTGTGTTCTAGAATATTTGTGTTACAGCCAGACAGGACTTATTGAATTGAAAAACACCTTTTTGATTTATGGCTGACTTATCCCAGTTCATTGCTGTATGGCAAATTGCTTTAATCTATGTCTTTTGTTTTTTGAACCCTGTCCAGTTTGATTTCACACTTGATTAAATATAAGGACAATATCCTGGAGAACAGTCCACTCAAAAATGAATGTCTATATTCTCTCACTCAGCAGTTTTCCTAAAGTTATTGGAGCTGCATTATTTTTTACCATACTTTTTGTCTTTTTTTTTTCTGATAGTTTATAAACCTGCTGTTTTCAGATAAACAGAATAGTATTACAAAGCTTTGTTAAATAATATCTGAGATTCAGTGACAAGATCTGCATAGCTGAGGAAGTCTCTTTATGAGTCACTGAAGAACTAATTTGAGATATAGCAAACTGTGGATGGTGCCTATATGCTGTGCAAAGGCCCATATAAGAAAACAGAGCAACTACAGGTACAGCAACAGCAGTGTTATGGTACCATATGACATGGGTCGTACTACAACAATGTGCATGGTCAACATAAAGGCATCAGAGTTAAGGCATGCTGTGCAGTAACATATAGCTGCAACTACTGAATGGTTGCCATAAGAAAGATATAAGAATGACAGCCCTGCTAAGAATAGCAGTAAAACTGATTGATTAATGTGGGTGAGCGCAACAATGTGCCAACTTGATTCATTATATAAATGAGAAGGGATAGAAGTAGACAGAGAAGAAGAAAAAGGGAGACCAGCTATCCATGGTAGATATAGCTGGATAACCATAAGGCATGACAAGAAATGATGAAATGAGAAAGAGTGTTCCTGGGGGAGATAAAGCTCCTTTTCCATTTCTTCAAAAGAAGGTTAGGCAAGGAAGGTACTGAGAGATTGAATGGTACATAGCAGGGACAGACAAACAAACATGGGACACAGGCAGACAGCGGTGGTATACACAGAAAGCTCTGGGAGGGCAGTGAATGGGCACATGCCTACAGAAGGTGGGTGGCCCATGAAGAGAGGGTAGCACAATAGACAGAGCAAGATTAGAAAATGACACATAAGGGGGGAATGTAATTGGTGTGGAAGGGTGTAGGGTGGGCTCCTGTCATGTGTGGCTGCCAAGCCAATGCAGAGGGCAACAGATTTAACCATCACTCGCATGGTGGCAGATTTACTGGTTCTGAATCTGGAAATCCAATGGGTTGGAGCTGCTGGTTATAGGACTCTATTAGTCAAGCAGTGATTATGTGTTGTCAAGGAGGGCATTCAACTGCCAGCACACCAGCTTGTAAAACTGATGCCAGGATACCATCAGAGAAACCTCTGTCACCCTTTCCTGATAGGCAGACACAATTGGCAGCATTGACCCCCATGTCACCTCCAGCAGGAGTTCCATCATTAACTTCCTGAAAGGAGGGTCTGGTGGACCTGGGTGACCCAACACCATATAAAATGGTTGATGAAGCCAGTGGTGAGTGTAGCCTCTCTTCCTGGTCTTTCACAACTGCAGAAGGATGACACTATGCAAAAAAAAATAAATAAATAATCACACATATGATATAAACACAACTGGAATTCTACAATGAACTGGCATAAAACTTATTCACACCTTGCTGCCTGAGGAGATATTCCCACCTCCTACAACACTCTGCCATGGTATGGCAATGCTTCTTCACAATGCAAACAAAGCATGTACCGTATGTCTGTACAACTCTTTACATATTATGAAATATTGCAATACCAAAAGAAATGCACGCAGTACATCTGTAGTTTAGTCTCCTGAATTACTGCCACCCATTTTTGGGACACATCAAAGTGACACCTCCGCAGGTCACCATAACAATGATAACACTGTTCCTTAGAATGGATGATGCCAGTGGCATTATTCAGCACCTAGTCCAGTTTGTACCAGATGTCCATCTTATTCAAAGGCTTATCAGTGCCTAGTAGGCACTCATTAAAATTCCTGTTGGGGAAGAACAAAATGTCTTGCTGTTCTTGGCAAACCATGCAGAAACCCTGCTTTTCCAACTTGCTGAGGCAGCCCTTACCACTTAAAATGTCCATCTGAGCAGTAATATGGCATTCCCAAGTGCATTGAGACATGGTTTTTAATCATGTGTCAGACATTGCAGCATTATGAACATATATGTTCATAGACTAGTACTAGGCTAACTGCCCTTGAGGGCCATTTTAAACCTATCCAATTGCCCCATGTGAGAATCAAACCCTGCACTTTGTGATGTAAAGTAAATACCTTAACCATTATGGCAACCTCCCACCTGATGGTCTCTTGAATGTTAACAAAGTGAACACAAACACCTCAGTTGACCGGAGTGAGAGTAGAACCCCTACCTAACTATTTACAGTGCACAGAACTTAGCACAAACACCACAGCAGACATCTTGGAGGCCTTGATGAAATGTGTCATAAGCAGGAGACATCAAGTCCCATGTTTCAAACTAGATGTCACATGCATGGCTCACACTAATATGTATAGTTACCACTTTACAAAGAGGCAGAGATTCAGAATCATTGGAGTTAAGGAAGGAGTTTCATTAGAGAAAGTATCTCATCCACAACGACAAACCTTGGGGCTACTCTCAGGGAGAGGGATTGATATATCTCACTGTATGATTAAGTCTCAGAGTACTGTCTAGTGGGGGGTGAGGAGGAGGATTAAGCTGAGAATGTAGGATACTGTCAGGATTACATGCTAGAAGGGAAGTTGGGTGCCAGAGTGCATTACCAAAAAAAAAAAAAAATGAGGCTGTGCATAGCCGTAACGTCATCTGTTATCCAGGTCCATAAAGAGGAGGAAAAGGCCATGGTCATATTCATACCACAGTGTAACACACAACTTAATGAATGCCATTTTTGCTGTTAGTTGTACAGATAGTGGAATGAATACCCAAGGGATAGAATACCTAGAAAAATTCACTATCCAGGAAAATGAACTGCTACTGCAGATCCTCTACACACATTGTATGTGGTTCCTTGGGCACATGTACCACAGACAGGCATTACTGGGACTAAATCTGGCAAGGTGGGTGCAGGATGTGAAAGCTGTGGGTGGCCATACCTATAATGGGTATGATACTTTGTGCAAAGGAAAAGGCATGGGATATCACCACAAACCAATCCACTACAGGAGGTGGACCACCAGTACAGAGTCTATGTGCAGAGGTTAGGCAGTATTTGGTACCATTTGCTGGACAAAGAGATTGACCCATCTTATTTGAGAATAGTTTGGATGTAGCAGCAGATCTGGCACCAACCACCTATATGTCAGGAGGGGAAGCAAAAAGTTTAGTAATTCCCACTATAGTAGACTATAGCACGCACCACTGCAGGAATGAAAAGATGGATTGTCTGAGGTCCACCTTGGTATCTATACTTCCAAGCACTTCTGATCTCAAAGTGCAATGTCCTACATAACAACATACATCTTCCAGCATATTGTATATATCAGCATTTCCATAGGTACCTTTATGCATGCCATAAGTGTATATGAAGGCATATGTATGTGAGTTGGCAATGGAGTCTTGCATCTCATGCTTTCACAGGAGAACAAGATAACTTAGGGCTGATGTTAGCAGGGCGAATGCAGATGATGGTAATGGCAATATGGAAGTGTTCCAATGAAATGGTGGCATTCTCTGCATCATTGAAGGGATGTTACCCATATTCACCATTGCAGGGGGAACCTATAGACATACTTGCATGAGTACACAGCTTTATCAGAATATTGTAGACATTTTCTAGCTGAAAGTCCCATATAAGCTCCACCTGTGTCCCCAGATCACACAGCAGTTGACATGTGTATTACCATGGAGATGGAGTACTCATCATATGGGAGACACAGGGAGGATGGGAGGGGCGTGGCACCATTGCAAATCCAGAGCTGTCCTTGATATGACTGTGATACTCTGAATCAACCAGCATATGTGCAGATCAGTGAACCAGGCACAGAGTATACAATGCATTGTAGATATAGTAAGCATTCTACATGGCTTTTGGTTGGATCTGCACAAAGATCTATAGTATAGGGACATTGAACAAACATCATTGCTGCTTTTTCTGATGACAACTGTTACTTTTATAGTTGGATCAGTGAGAGACAATGTAACTGCCACCAGGTCATCTTTTGTAGGCCATGTTTTCCATGGGACATTGGAGGGTCTGGGTGAGAGGTGGTAAGGCACAGAGCATTCCTAGTCTGTTTATATAGAAAATTGCTGATGTGGTATCAGTGTTCCCTTCACTCCAAGTGACTGCAACCCCTGGCCATAGGCATCTGCCTGATCATGTCAAGTGTGATTTCTCAAGCTCAATACATAGTATGCGCATGTGTGGGGTCTTGTAGTGCTATCCTTTCCTTGTTATGGAGCTAATCCACCTTCAGTATTACAAGCCACCATATAAGATACCAGCAGCAGCCATATTGGGGCAGCACAGCTCCACCACTGGACTGTATGATCCCCTGACTACCCAGAATCTCATAGACCATATGGTTATCATGTTCACGTCCTGTGATCCTAACCCATGCCTTAGAGCTGGAGTCATCTATAACTGTGTTCCTCAACCTTGTGCAAATGAAAATGTGTCCTGACCATCTCCTATCCTGTGTGGGTATGGATATATTTGATGCACAGCATGTCAATCCAGGCATGATTGTATTCTGTGTTTTCTGTGTCATTCCTCATAGCTGCGGATTTGTTGGTACCACTTTAGTAACTCTGCAGTGTATTACACCTGCCCTATTTCTGCTGTGGTTCAGTGCTTCAGTGTATTACACCTGCCCTATCTCTGCTGTGGTTCAGTGCTGCAGTGTATTACACCTGCCCTATCTCTGCTGTGGTTCAGTGCTGCAGTATATTACACCTGCCCTGTCTCTGCTGTGGTTCAGTGCTGCAATGTATTACACCTGCCCTATCTCTGATGTGGTTCAGTGCTGCAGTGTATTACACCTACCCTATCTCTGCTGTGGTTCAGTGCTGCAGTGTATTACACCTGCCCTATCTCTGCTGTGGTTCAGTGCTGCAGTATATTACACCTGCCCTGTCTCTGCTGTGGTTCAGTGCTGCAATGTATTACACCTGCCCTATCTCTGATGTGGTTCAGTGCTGCAGTGTATTACACCTACCCTATCTCTGCTGTGGTTCAGTGCTGCAGTGTATTACACCTGCCCTATTTCTGCTGTGGTTCAGTGCTGCAGTATATTACACCTGCTCTGTCTCTGCTGTGGTTCAGTGCTGCAATGTATTACACCTGCCCTATCTCTGCTGTGGTTTAGTTCTGCAGTGTATTACACCTGCCCTATCTCTGCTGTGGTTCAGTGCTGCAGTATATTACACCTGCCCTATCTCTGCTGTGGTTCAGTGCTGCAATGTATTACACCTGCCCTATCTCTGCTGTGGTTCAGTGCTGCAGAGTATTACACCTATCCTCTGTCTCTGCTGTTATTCTGCTGTATAGTCTTCCTCTGACTCTTCACCTTGCCATTGCTACTGGTACAACTGACATTGCAGGTTTTGCCATGATATTCACCTGCTGTTCCATTTGTTTACATAATACCATGTTTTGGAGCACAGCACCTGCAAATATATCGCTGCATATGTCCAGGCTTTACTGCATTGCCCCCACTAAGTTACCTAAACACTGGAAGTGTCCCTACTGTAGTTTGAGTACTTGCTTCACAATGTGTCTTATTTCTGCAGATGTTGCAGTATAGACATTTCATTTCCTGCATTGCTTGAAGGTTGTAGATCAGGGTAATCAAAAAGCACTCTGGAACACATCCACTGTTGCTTACAGCACAAATCCAACAACATATTTTATGTATACCGCTACCATCATACATGGTGTCAGTGTGTTTAGGCCTGTTGATTTGGCTTGTATATGCACTACAAATAATGGCATCCTATGGGAAGGCATGTCAAAGGAACTACCAGCATATGTCCAACATGTACCATATATGTGAATCATGTGCACTGTTGGGGTAGTACACGGATACTATAAATAATGATCTGGCCATTTATACATTTTCTGGCAGTTCAGGGGTGGACACCCTTCATGTTAATGTATTGTAAGCCATCCATACATATAGAGGCATTGATAACAAATGGGTGCAAACTATGGCTCCCAGTGCCTTAATGAAATGGGCTATATCATAAAAGGCCTGCATGGAGTCAGTTCCCTCCTCTGCTGTCCTTGAAAAAACAGATTGGTATAATGCCAAGTAACTGTTTTAGGATTCATAAGGCTGACATCTGTGATATCCCTAACATGTACATCTTAAAACAGAGGTAATCCAGAAAGCTTGAGTCAGGTCTGGTATCTCACTTGTGACCCAGAGGGTGTCAGGGCTAATAACAGAGTACAAATGATTAGTCCAGCTAAAATCACTTTAGCAAGCAGATCTGTGAGACTCTCTCTGTTGCCTTGCTGAAGTCTCAAGTAGTTTATTCAGTTAAGTAAGTAGATGGGCAAGTATTCAGAATGGAAAGCAGATGACAACCTGGTGAAGAAGATATAGGACAGAGAGGAAGAAGGGAAGAGGAATTCAGGGTGTCCCGCAAAGTGATGGATTGTGTGAAAGAATATCTGTGACAGTCAGGCATGACTAGGAGTGTGGCATTGAGTCAAGACAAGTGATGATAGTTGATGTGACACCCTGCCCCCATGTTAAAAATGGTAAAAAAGGTGGATGTTGTTGATGATGATGATGATGAAAGTTTTAGTGCATACTGTAAAAGGATTTTTTATTATGAAACTCTTCAGTTCTTACAATCCTTTTAAACTCTGGAACAGTCACTTTTTTCTCAGGTTTCTTCAATGGTCTCTAATTGCTGGATAACTTATCAAGACTGTTTACACTGGATATCTGGCCTTGCTTTTAGGACATTTATTGCTGCCCTACAGCTTTATTTGGAAACATGACTTCAGCAGTCTATTTCTGCAATTTTGACTTATCACAGTTTTTACAGTGCTTTTCTACAAGACTTCTTTGCAGTTCTTACCTACAGCTGTTGGCTGTGACTCTTCAGGTGATCATCCTTCAGAAGCTTTGAATTTTATGTTTTTGTCTTATGCAGATGAATGCAATTTCTTCTGTACCACTAGCCTTCTTCCACATGAATAACAGAGAGTCTTGGTTTGGCCGGTTAACCTGCAACGTTACCTTTAGCTTTAGGCTTCAGACTTTCCAACAACTTTTAAATTTTTAATTATTATGTAACTTGAAAGTGATGCAGTCTTCTGGAAGTGATTCTGTAAATTTCCTTCCAGCAATTCCTTACCTCTATTTTGATTGTTAGGCATCAGAAATGTAGCTGAAGTAAACAATCTGCATTTTTACCTTCTGTTTATCTACATTTGAGCAGTTGAGAGATTGGATCCCTGTAGTGGAGTATTCCTTTCATCCTGAATTTCAAAGAGATAGTTATTGTTACTTTTGCTACATTTCTTTCACTCAAGATTCTTCACTACTTATATAAATCTCTTCACTTGTTATATTCTGAATAGTGACGATCAGACACTAATACATCTTAATTGCCATTTAGTCACAATTCCTTTGAATTTCTGACCTGTGTATTGTTGACCACTGTTAGATATGACAATATCAGTGATCCCTTGTTTCAGTAATATAAACTTTAATGCACTAATCACACTTGTGTTTGCAGTATCTTCTTTCAGATAACTGGGAAAAATAATTCTTATATATGAGCTACATATCTTTTCTGAACTGGAGCAAATCTGTGCCCACTTGACTTTATGAATTATCTGGAACTGGGTTGGCTAACATCTCTTCCTTGGGTATGCATTGCAAATGGAATACCTGAGCAAAGAATTACATTTCTTTTTTTTTCCCTTTACACTTTATTGAATAATATATCCACTTTATCATTTGCATTCTTGTTTGATTGGGAAATACTAGTTAGTCAATTTTTAAAACAAAATCAATGCCCAAGTGGCAATGACATGTAAATGTAACATTAATAAAATCAAAGTTTCAGTACTCCAAAAAGATATTCAGATTTATGCAAGAAAACATTTAGTGCTTTGATAACTGTCTTGCTTGTACTCAGCTTCATCCCCTGCGCTTTCAGTTTGCACTCATGCCCCCTATATTTTGTTGTGCTTCCTGTTCGGATTCTACTTTTATCACCACATTATCTGCATACAGCAGCTTTGTTGACCTGCCCCATCTAACCTATTTGCTAATGTCATCCATCATCAGTATGAACAGCAGTGGTCAATGAGCTGGACCCTGATGCACACCAATTTTCATTGGAACCCCCCTCTGTGAGACCGAACACTGTTTGTAGTTGAGTCATTGGGATCTTGTAAATAGCCTGCACTAATTCTACCAATGTTTCTGGGACTTTGAACCATCACAGGACTGCCCTTATTGTTCCATCTATATAGTATATTTCTTTACTTGTTTTTAATTTTTTTCACTATCCTCTTGTGATTTATTATCATGAAATTAATTTCAGTCTCTTTACTAGTAATGCAAATTTTAGAAAGGCTAAGTTCAAATAAATGGAATTGTCTCATGAAGTTGCAGGATGACATATTTCCAAGTAAAACTGTTATCAGTTAAATGCATTCATATTATTTTAAAACATCAAATAAGTATGGCAATAGCCTAATGAGTTCACTTTCCTTTTCAACTAGGAATGCATTAGCCTAACTAGGGCCCATTGCATTATATTGAGCTTGGTGATATACTCATTAATGAAAAATGAAAACGTTGTTTAAAATTGCATCTAAAAATGGACACTTCTTAGGATTCATAACACTAGTTTGCAGAGGTGTACAAGCTGTGCACAGTCATTCAGGACTCTGATTCATAGACCATGGATTGATGTACTTAATGCTGGGGGCAACTTAGACTCCTTTCTTCATGACATGCACACAGTGTGCATTGTATAAAGCTCTGCACCTAGTGCTCCATTGCCTAATGTATTAGTACTGTTGTCTATAAATCAACAACTGATGAAGTATTATTTATTCGTTTATCCATTCATGTATTTATCCATTATGCTATGATGCTTGATACTGTAGCATAGTACAGCAGAGAAACTTTCAGTATGTAGTAAAGCATGCATTTTCTTGTACACAGATGTCTCCTGCTGCTGTATTCTCCGCCATCCTACCAGACTATCATTCATAAAGATATCACAGCCACTAGGCATGACTGCAGAGCTATGGTCATTACCATATTATGGAAATGAGGGTTTTACTTTATTTATTTATTTTGTTTATCCTTTGTTGATCTGGTTAGTCCACTAGACTACTATTCTCTTTTCAGGGAGTCCAGCAGTGGTATTTATACTACTACTACTATTCAGGAAGAACTATCTTACACTTGTTGAAGGTTTACCAGTGGAAAAAATGAAGCAACGAAAAAAAAAAAAAACTCTGGTATTCCACCACAGCAAAAATTCACCATGATAAGGTCCTGTGTCAGACAACAAACAAATTTAATGAATGAAATAAAAACAGCAATAAAATTCCAATATGATAAAATGATAAGCGCTTTCGGCTGTTTACCCTTCTTCAGATTTTTTTTTTTTTTTCGTTACTACTACTACTACTACTAGGTGAAATATGGCCAGGGCATCAGGAAACTTCACCTACTCTTGGTAGTCGGGGAAGAGTTTGTGTGTTACACATTCTGACATCCTGTTTCCTGTCCAGGCATGGAGTCAGCCAGGAAGAACAGGGAGAAAACATGGCTGATTCATCTTTTGCTGAAACTGGAGTGAAGGTTGCTGAAAATGTAGTTGAAATGGTAGAATTGCTACCAGAAGATTTTTCTGATGATGTTGGTACAGAAAAAACAGTGACACTGGAGGAAAAGGAGACTGTTGCTGAAACAGGGATGGAGTCAGAGGAAAACATCCAGAGGAGAGTGTTTGAAGGAGAGACAGCTACCTCTGAAAAATGCATAATTACAACCCTCCAATCAGGGGGAGGGGGGTTGCAGGATGATTATTTGGAAGAAATTGTAAACCAAAGCGAGCCAGAAAATGGAGCAGCGATTTCATGGAATAACACCATGGAAAAAATAGAAGAAGATACTGTGCCAGATAAAGTTCCAGAGACAAAAACTTATGCACAAACTGTTGGAGAAGGAACAAAGAAAAAATAAGAAATGAAAGAAACAAAAAAGAAGTATACAATATGTGTGAGCAGTAAAAAAGAAGAACGTTTGGACAGGCATGAGGTTTGGGACTCTGTCATAGCACCTATGGGTGTCAAAGCAAAAGAGGTAAAAGCATTTATTTTAATTAAGAAAGAGACTTTTTGTGACTTGATATTTGAGACTGAGCAGGCCATGGAAAAATTTTTGGGTGCATATGAAGAAAAGAAAAATATTTATCCATGGTCAGAATTTATGATGCAAGCTTTTTACAGACACACAAAAAATACTGATCCAATTTAGAACTAAAGTTGAAACAAAATAACTGAAAGAACATTTGTTAACTATATGTAAAGGAGTAATGGACATTACAAAAATATATGATGAAAGAGGACTGTAGACTGGGATTGCAGATGTGGAGTAATACTGAAAATGGAAAATGATAATGTTATGCATGTACCTAGCATTATTAATATTCGTGGTAATATGGATTTTGTGAATTACAGGGGTCAACCAAAATCTTGTTTTTGTGGAAAAAAATGACCATTTAATCAATGAATGTGATAAAAAATTTTATTTATGTGGTGAAACAGGGCATAATGCAAAAACAAATGTGATTTAAATTGCAAAAAATGTGGTAATACCGGCCATTTATGGCTAGAATGTGAAATAAATGTGCAAGAAAATGCAAATAAAAATGAAGTTATACAGGAGAAAGTGACAGAAGAATGTGTTATACAAGAAAATGTACCAAAAGATGTGCCTAATAAAGAGGTTGTACATGATTGAAGAAAGTAGCAAGGAAAAAGAAACAGAAGAGACAAGTGAGGAGGAATCTGACTAGAGTACAGTAAGAAATAAAAATAATTCATTAGGGAAAAGTGTTAAAGGAAGGAAAAGAAAATTAAAAAAATATAATGCTTAGAGAAAAAAAGGAAAGAGAAAAAATTTATTATACTAACTGTTCTTAAAATTTGCAAATGTTAGCGTTGAATGTGAACAGTATGAAAAATATTAAGAGGAGAATAGATATATTAAAATGATGTGCTGCAGTAGATGTTATTTTAGAAGATAGATTATTAACACAGGAAGAAAAAACACAAACTGAAAAACAGTGGAAAATGGTGCTGTAGTTTGGAACATGGGGAAGAACATGCTCAGGCATATGCATATCATGTCAAGAAAGCATTAAAATATTAGATGTAACTATAGTGGAACTAGGACTAATTATGGTAATAGACTTGAGATGGAAAAATATGTGTACTGAATTATAGATTTATATGCATTTGTAACAAAAAAGACAGAGAAATGATGTTTAAAAATATTCTTGAATATGTTTATGCAAATATGGATATTACAGTGGTGGGTGATTTAAATTGTAATTTAAGAAAAAATAAAAGCAATTGTGATGTTAAAATGGTTAAAGAAATTATGAGACATGGAAAGATAAGTGTGTTGGAGAATAACCACTAGACCTACAAATGGAATAAAATTAGGACAGAAATAGATTATTTTTTAATATCTAATAATTTAAAAGTTAAAGAAAAGGGAATTAATTATGCTGGATT